>NW_009611701.1:14623-42700 GCF_000690535.1 Cariama cristata
AGTACAAGTGTAATTTGACTGACTGGGCAGACAGGAAACCCTAAATCCTAGAAATGCAAACATTGAAGAAAGTAAGATTAGAAAGAGTCTTGTGTTGCAAGATATATGTTAACACATTTTAAAAGTCATAGTAATTTAAGAACCATTACTTAGGTTAACATTATGAAGCAGTGTAAAAATATCCCAAAGTGAAAAGAGAGAATAAAAGACAGGGAGACACAGGCAGGCACCCAGATTTCGACTGCATCAGACCACAGTTGAAGAAAGAATCCCTACAAGGTCAACACTGAGCAGCTCCATAGTGCTTGCGGTTATTTTTGTTTAAAAGAGGTAGCAAAATACCTTCCTAGCCATAAACCGAACAACAGTAATACAGAAATAAATTCTGGTATTCTGATGTTTAATTGTTTAAACCAGAGTTTCAAAAAGCCATACAGATTGAATCCAGGACATAGTGACTGGAATACAAGCTATACCTAATATTTCTAACTCTTTCCAGTGAAAAACCACAAAAGGTAGATTTCTTATGATCCTCATAAAGAAAGCACAAGGGAATCTTATCAATCTTCTTTATTTTCCTTTTTTTCTTCCCTTATATAGAGCATACTTTGAATTCAGAGGACTTCTTAGACAAGTACAAATCAAGAACTGAGCCTGGCGGTACAATGGTGGGACCAACGTGAATGATTTTCCTTAAACTGATGCCATCTAGAGGTGTCTCAAATCGAAAGAGAAAAAAAGTAGGGTACTCAATATCATTAACACATCTTGAAATCCCCTGTCCTGAGAAATCTAAAAAGAATATGACAGACTTACTCAGGAGTGTTCAATTTTTCCAATTAACATGAGTTCTCCTCATATTAACCCAAATGATATATATTTTGTCCAGTTTTAGTCAGTGCTTAAGGGAATGGTGTTACAGCTATAAAGGTCTATTGACAAAAACAAGACAAGGTTAGGAGAAAGAGAGAGAATACATTTTATAAGGCCAACTAATACAGCCAAAACAACTGAAAGTTACATTAACCGCAAAATTCTTTGCTGAGGTCATGATACATGTCTTAAATCCTATATGCACTTTTGGGTACCCACATCCTGAAGTAGAGCTTTGGAAATAGACAGTGAGCTGACCTAATACCGGTGTAATGTCAGTATAAATCAGTGTAACATCTTGCCCATAATTGCTACCTTGCAGAAGCAGATTTTGAAACATAAGGAAATGCAATGTGGTGAGAAACAGGAAACACTAACAATACCACAACTAAATAAAAAGTCTGAATTAGGAAAAAAAAGGAAATCAAAGGCAGTAATTACCTATATACTCTGCTAATACACCCATGAGTTATTTTCCAACTTTGTTCTCATTGCTAGCAAATACTAGCCTGTTTTGTTTCAGGGCTGCTTTATTTTGGTAAAATACATTTAATACGTCTCTTAGTCCAAAAAATCTTTAAACAATATGAAATATGAAGTCTTTTTTTGGCAAACAGAAGTATTTGCACTGACACCTCATTTCAATTTGATTCCATACCACTGTATAAAACACCCAAAGAATAAGGACACAATTACGTAACGATATTCTTTTCAGTTTTCACTCTCTGGTACGTCCATCTGCTTAATTAGATATTGATCTGGGTGTACAATACACACCCACCTTTTACACTTTAGGTAGATGGCAGCTAAATTCCAGCTAGGTTTCACTGCAGACAATCCTGAAAGAAAGGAAATCAAATGCATGGCTACTATTGTACTCATCACCTAGTAAACTTAATCTTTTGAAGCAGATATCCTTCCTGCCTATTGTGTTTGCCTGTCAGCCAAGCAGGCCCTATCTTAGATCAAGAAAGAAAAAAAAAAGAACCCGGAAAGTTTCTAAAGAAACAATATTTTCTTCTTAGTCTGTTTGACAACGAACACATTTATTTACATTACTGAGCCCAGGAAGGGTTCCAAATTCCCAGTATCCTGTACTCACATTGAGGCAAGGTATTGGCATGTCAGCCACCTTTCTGCTCCATACTCAAGTTTTTTTTATAGAAGGGAGGCCTGGGCATGTGAGCTTGCAGGGATCCCAACAGATGTCTGAACTGGAAGACCAAGAGACCAGAACCTTGGTTTTCACTGCAGTGAATCCCAGCAGGTAAGTCTAGACAATGTATTTCTTTTTCAGTCGCACATTGTTTTATAAAGCAGAAGGGATTTGATCACTCCAGCAGTTCTACTTGATTTCCAAGCCCTCAGTCTCATGGGAAATCAAACTGGGGCAGAGGGGGAAGATCTCGATTGCCATATATTTGGTTGCATTTTCCTGAAAGGAGACACAAAATCATCTAAAAGAGCTATTCTGCCAAGATAATTATTTCTCAAATGGCTGAAAAAATTTAGTAAGCTCTCCAAGCATATCATGCTTACCCAGAATTTTACAACATGACAATATGGGTTTATGATAAATTTGCACACTATTTGGGGACCTGAGGCCTCCATTTCATCTTCTTGCTACTGCAGGTTGAGGTTCCCAGAACAGTTGTAAGTAAAATTATTGAATCACACATATCTTCATTCTGATGTAGATGTGGGACAGTTTTTGGAAGGTTACGGTCTTCTGGTACTTGCCTATCTTTATGTTTTACTTAGATATTTGTGTGATTTTTTTACATGGTGACCTCTTAACCAGTAGTGTACTAGATGTTGATTTCAATATAACCACGTTCGTCAAAGTCAAGTAATTTAAAAACTACATTCCTGTGGTATTGGATTCATCTTGATTTCCCATGTGGATTTTTTTTGTTGTGTTTTTTTTTTTTTGTTGTTGATTTTTTTTTTCCCTCTCCTTATAATCTAATTCAGCATTTTCAAAGTTTGACATACTTCATAAGCAGGTCAAATAATTATTCAATTTAACTTGAGGTTTATTTGGGCACAATGAAGAGACCCAGCCTATTCTAAAAGATGTTGAACAGCTGTACATGTGGCAACTTAATTTTAGGTTCTTGTTCCCCAATTTGGAATCTGGAATCCTTACAGGATGTGGGGGCACCACTAAGAACTTAGTTCACAGCATTTTCTTGCTGGGAGTCATATTAGCCAATGTGTTGTTCTACCCTTATACACATCACTTGGGGTAAGAAGGATTGGGACTTAGATCTCAACTGGGATTGGGATGTAAACCAGAACACACACACCCCCCTCTTTGATCCTAGAATTATGTTCTTCCAAACATCATAGTCTTCACCAAACGCTTCAATGAAATAGTTGGAAAATGTTTGCAATATTGGCAGAAATTTTTTCCTTAACTTCATTTTTGGAAACCACTGAGCTATTTTCAGCAATACCCTTTAAGAATTACAAAGAATCAAAATAAAAACATAAATCCTGAATCAGAAGCAAAGGACAAGCATGGAAAATTTCAATCCAAACAATTATTTAGCAAAGTTATAAATATCTGCAAACTGAGGCATTCGGTTTTCCATTGAGTTAGGCAATCTTAATTTAGACATTACTGCTTGCTCTGCCTATAACACAATCCCCTACCTCTGCCCCTGCAAAAATGCAAAGGCCTCGGTTACTGCATTACTCAGTTGATGGTTTCATACTTAAAGTCTTTCAGAGTCTTTATGCAGCTACTGTAGAAATGAGACTCAGTGTCTCAGTGTTGTTCTAATCTAATGAACATATGAAATAAAATAATCAGACACTAGCAATTTCAGGCAGTTTAGGCAGTTCACTTTTGAACTACTGTGAAAAAAAATCTTTCAAAGTTTAACTCGACTTAAACAATCCAGTGGTTTCTGGTGCTATTCTTGTTCACCTTGTATGTTGAGTTCTCTTTTTCTTATAATTCTTTCCAGTATGTTCAGTGCTTGTTTTTAATGTACTACTCTTACACAAAGATCTGCCAGCTACTGTCCTGTGATTTTAAAATGGTGCCAAACATAATGACTGTTTTAGAGGTTTCCTGAATTAAAAACTAGGACGATAGTCTCGATTTGTAATAACCATAATAAAAAGTCACCTCCAAAAAGAAGGTATCTTGCTAATCTTGCTACCTTGTATCTCAGAGTCTTTATGTTTCTGCATCCTCTCAATTTTTCTTCACTGATGAGTCATTGTCAAGGTTTGAGTGTGCCACGTTTATGTCGTATCAGAGACCACAGGCTAAAATATTTCCTAATTTTCAACAACCCAATATCACCAAAGTCAATAGGATTACACCAACACGAAACAAAGCAGTATTTATTCACTTGCCTGTATTCTCTATCAGCCTGTTAAAACAGCAATAATTCTTTTGATGACTTCTGCATGTCTTGCCTGTTGTATCTTGTAATCTTGCTTATTATCTTTCTCAGCATGTCTTGCAGATTAGTACAAAAGTAGAGGGAAAGGTTAAATAGGAAGTGCTGTATAAATATCCAGCACCAGCCAAGCATGCTTGAGTTCGACAGACACTGTTTCTCCCTTGCTGTGCTAGATACAGATTTTGGCAGTCTTGAAAATGGGGAGCTTTGCATTTCTAAGCGAAATGTAGCAAGACCAAGAAAACAATTAATTAAAAACTTCATCAATACCCTTTTAAAATATGTATTTTTAAATGTGCATTGTGATACTCCCCAGCTCATTTGTATTGCTACTAAGCCAAGGAAAATCAGGATGGATTTTTTAAAAATCTATTTTCTTTACATAGATTGTAAATCTTATTCAAGTAACATTAACAGATGCTAGTTACTGGTGTCTACTGCTAGTGTCTTCTCTGGATCATGCTGGCAGAATATAAGATAAAAGACTTCCAGAACTGACAGTTTTCCTGAGATGATCAAAGCATTGCAGAATTTGCTGTTTCACTGTAGCATCTGCAGCTGGGTCATCAGTTTCAAAAGTATCTCATGCTGGCTGAGAGGAATAAAGAAAGGCTATGCAAAGATGTGCTGGAAGACACTCCTTTGCCAGGAAAAGCAGTATGCGAGCCCCTGAGTGAGATGGAATACCTAGATACTTCCAAAATCATAAAAAATGGTCTCTCAACTCGCCTAAGGCAAGTGCGGTATTCCAGCATCTTGGAGCACTGTCTGGTCTTCCTCAAATCTGAGATTTCACTCTGCAGGCCTGTACAGTACTTCATGCTCTGCAATCAAGGAAAAGGACATGTTTTTTCTTATGAGGCCAAATACGTTTGGACAAACTTCATTTTAATTTCTTCAGTGTATCTCCACAATTTATCCTCTTCATTTACCCACACAGAGAGGGCAGAGTGTACATAAACAAAAATGTATGTAAGCACATCTATATATACATGTATATGCAAAAGGAATGTATGCATAAACCCACAGAAAATATACACATGCACAAAGACACACACACATACACGTATCTATCTAAAGAAAGAGAGTCATACAAACACATGTACACATACCAGGATCTGCACATTTGGAGAAAACGGGTATAAGTGCAGAATGTTACCCTTAACTCACAATTAACTTCATATAATGGTTTAATCCTGAGGTTTCTATCTGGGCATTCGGTCTGGTTGAAGACTGAAAGCAGATTATGATAGAGACAGCCACCCTGAACAGCATGATGTAGGATTACTCTGGGAGCAAGTTACTATGACCCAGGCATTAGAAACTGGCCATAAGCAACAGCTTCTCACCTCCTCCTTTTTTTTCAAGGGCACTTAGACTCACAGAACAGCTAGAACAACGGTGATGGTACAGTCCTGTTGGAACTTGTTCAATGGGAGACAGACCTTAGCCACTTTGTTTTCCTGTACCCAGAACCAGATTTTCACATTTCAGTCTATAGTAATATCTTGCTGCATATGTAGGTTTGTCAACTTCAGTTGAATTTTACAGAAAGACCGTAGCAAGGGTGGCAAAGCTAGGACTTTGTCAGTAAGCCTAGTATAAGAAATTACTCTGAGCTATGTTTTTCTCTCAGGGAAGATCTGACATCTCTACTGCTAATTTTTGTTTTCCTCAGTTTGGTGGAAACCCATACAGTGTCAGGAAGCACAATTCTAATCTTCACTAATTGAATTTGGCCGATGGGCTACATGAGCCAGTATGAAGAAATCTCTAAAGAGGAGGGGCTCAAGCCAGTCTTTGCTGAGTAAGTTTCCCATGATCAAGTAGTTTTACTTCCTATATTTTTGTATATAATGTATGCAATATTACTCTGTTATATGAAAGGTTAATCAAGAGAAAAAAAAGAAGTCTTCTGATCCCCTTAACTAACAAATTTTAAGCCTTTCAGCATTTGCTGTGCGTGATTACACAAAAAGAGCCTGGTTTTTGTTTAGTGGTTTTGTTTTGGTTTTGGTTTTGGTTTTGTTTTTTTAATGAGCTGTGAATCTCCCTCAGATTCACTGACATGTTGCATGAATCACCATGACTATTCTTATTCTAATAACAGTTCTTTTCTAAAAGTTGAACTGGATAAGCTGAAAACTCTTAAACATTGTCCAGCAGTTTAAGAATGGAACTGAAGGCTGAAGAGGAAACCGTAACAGGATACATTTCGTTTTAAAGGCTTGGCACCACATAGCCCAAATACATTCAAAATGATGTCTGCAATACCAAAAAAGGTCACAATGAAGAAAATTCAAAACTCTGTCCCCCAAACCTTTTATTGCAGATAACGTCAATGCTGTGGGGTCATGTATCCAGAGTGTCACCTCATGTCTCCTCTCCATTTAACCCTTTACATGGCTTTATCTCGACACAGCAAGAAACCGTTTATATGAGTCAAAACACTATGATTAATGGAACAGCATGACATACAGCCTAAGTTCATGGGGCCAAGCGGACCTTTGTTGTAAGTATGTGTCTTACACTGCTTCCCAGGGCACGCAAAATGTTCATTAATGAGGGAAAAAGGAATTTTCTTGAGACACTTGCTTTTCTCATTATTGTTAGATTCAGGACCGTTATTAAGTATAATTGTGTGTTCAATCTGTTGAGGTGACTAGGGTATAGATTAATGTTTATTTTGTTGTGCAAGGTTATGAGAAATGCCGGGATATGGTCTGTTTGAGGGCAAGTCTTTAAGTCATCTAGAATACAGGGAAAAATCTGCGTAAATTCCTTCGGTCTTAGAAAGTTGCTACAAATTCAGTTCAAAGAGTTCCTCCTTTATAGGCCAGACAATGTGCAATTAAGTCAGTTTGTGAAAAACAATGAAAACTATTGTAAAAGAGAATTTGCCTGAGTATTCTCTTTCTTACCAACAAAGACAACACTTCTTCATTAGACTGATTATTAAATTCTACAGCTTTCACGCTATCAAGAGGGATGAATACACTGTGCTTTGCACCAGGAGGTACTGGTTCATTATGATCCCAGAAAGAAAGGCACTCTGTAAAGTATATCTTAAAATGGCTTTTGTTAGAGCCAGCACTATAAAGAAAGAGAAGGTGGTATAGATAACCTTGCTTCCCTTCAGGTGCTGGAAACCCTGAGTCGTGCAGCACCAAATGGGCTTCTAATCAGGACGCAGCAGGCGATGCAGAGCCCGTCCATGGTAGAGTTGCCCCAATTTGGTCATTTGAGCTATTTTTAAAAAGAAAACATCTCTATTCATCATTTCTACTGTCAAACAAAGAAGATATGCACGTGTGAACTAGTTGCTGCACTGTTAGATAAAGGCAAGGCAAGTGGTGTACCAAGTGGGAGCTGCCTGCAGGCTTCTCTGTTACAATTACTGGCCAAGTTTACCTTACGGTTGAGAGATGGGAGCAGCCCAAGATGGGTCTGAAGGCCACGCTGTATGTGCAGCACAGTGCTGCATGGGTCTGCGCCTGCTCAGGTTAGCTGTGATGGGGGTCACTGACCCCTCCATCTCCAGTGGTCTTCTGGTCAGCATCACTACATACAGTTACAAATGTACACTTAGATATGCTTCAGGAAAGCGTTCACAAGACTATATGAAAGCATGTCTATTGAACACTTTAGGCATAATACAAAAATCTCATTATATTCAAAGACATTTTTTTTTTCCTCAGTTACTCACAGGGCAAAGTCAGATGAAATGTCAGGGCAAGGTTTACTGCTATAGGGAGGAGTGCTCCTGCCTTCCCTCGCTTCATTCCAGATCACTGCATATTTGCTTTCTCGCTCACGGGCCTTCCACTCCTTGCCTGGATGAGCCAGTTCAGCTCACTAACCAGGTAGTAAACTATACCCTCCACATCCCTCATGACCCCGCAATTAGTTTTTTTAGCAAATTAATGATTTGAACCAGCTGAGAGGGAGCCCACATTAACAAAAGAGTTGGTGTAAGGGATCTAGGGGAAATTTCCCACTGGAACAAGGAAAGCAGAGTGGTGTTTGTTTTTTTTTGTAGAAGCAACCTATTAGATCAGCTCACCCCACCTTACCTGACTGCATTGTAATCAATCTTCTTGTCCACACACACACTACCTCATGTTACAGTTGTGAGACCTAAAGATGATTAGAAACACATTTTTATTTTTTAATCTATTTATCTTATTAATAATATTAATATCTAATTATCTATCTATTTATTTATATCAATGTTGCAGGTTACAATACTTTACTAAGAATGCATTACGATAAGATACCTATTACAGTTTTTTAATAACTATGTACGTTTATTTATGTACATATACCTTCCATGGATGGTGTAATAACAGCACAGTAATGCTGTCAATATGACTGCCTAGTAAGACTTTTATTCAGGTTTTAAGCAAGATACTGGCAGGATTTTTAAAAACAGACTAGTACCTGTCCTGCACAGTGTGAAGAAACTTCGACAAGGTGTTAGCTTTTTTAAAGAATACAATTAAATGTTAACCTCCATTTTATATAAGAAATGTCCCTTGTATCAAATATCCAAGACCTAATTGCCATATTTTTCCTTTGCTTTCAAAATACTCAGATTTTCAATTTCCTTAACAGTTCCCAGGCCCTCTTTATCGAAAAAATGATTTAGTTAAGAAACTGTTAAAAATTCATAGACAATTTTGAGTCCAAGTATTTTTCTATTGATGTTTTGCTTACTAGCGCTACAGGAGATGCATGCATTTGTCATACTTGATTACCAGTCTTCTTTCCCAAAAAAAAATAGGTTAGTAAATAGGGGTTTATGAAAATGTTGCTCATTTGGTTTGTTATTGTAATAATCCAAAGAAGCTCATAAAAGCACATAGTAGTACTTAGTAAGCGAGTATAGTGTCTTATTCCATTGACCATTTGTCATAGAAACAAGGGAAAAAATCCACTTTTGAGTCAAAGCCTTAATGATTTTTTAACTAACATTAGGAGTAAAGGTAACCGTGAAGCCCATGCCTGTGTTTTTAATCCAGGGGTTATGGAACATGCATATGATGTCAGGTGTGTTTTGAGTGATACAGATCACCGCAGGAGGTAATTACGTGTGACAGCACCACTTATTCTTTTAATTTTGTAATCTGACTGTCCATCTCATGTCATTCTACACCCACACCTGTCAAGACTCACATTGCTGGCTGCCATCTCCAGTCCCCAGCAGCTGGGAAACATTGTGTATTTATGCCTCTTTCCCACTCACTGATCTGGCACATCAGATGTGGCCAGTCTGTGAATTCTTTGATATTATGGCCAGCTGTGCTTGACGAATGGGGTCATGGAGTAGGGAAGAAGCCATAGCGCGGTACTGCTGCCAACATGCATTTCCCTTTAAGGAGGCCTCACATTCAAAGAAGTGCTTAGTAGGTGGTACACAGCTGCAGTCCAATGTCACAGCATCTGCAGTCCAATGTCATAGCATCTTTCCTGTCGCATTACCCCAGGTGTCAGATGCATCACTCTCACCATATGAAGAGTAACTGTGGGTCTTGCCTATGGGAATGAAAGAAACATGAGAGGTCTACCTCCCAGACAAAGAATAGTTTGCTTGTTCAAAAGAAATAGTAAGTAGAGGGTCAGAACTTCCCATGTGCAAAAAGGCTCTGCTGAAAAACAGGAATGTCCTCAATTACCAACACACTATTGATTGCACTCTCTTTCTGTCATTATTACATCACCTATGAAACTCAACTTCCTTCCAAAGAAAGAGGTGGGTGTGCTCACAGAATGGGTGAATATTTTGGGTGGCTCTTCAGTCAGGCTCAGCCAATTTATGGCAGGTCAGATTCTAACCCAGATATTTACCAAAGTTATTAACGTTTATGCTAACTGTTCAGTGCTGGTGTTACTGGACTGAACCAGCAAGAAAAGGTTTGCAGGGAAAAACAATACCTTTTGTTAGGCCACCAGGAATAGCTGCAAAAATTACACAGGTCTTTAGGGCACACAAACTAATCTTCAACTTTATGTATCAAGAAATGTCAACAGTTCTAACAAGCCACTATTTCTACCACATGATCTACTTCATGTGTTTTCCCACTGTACACAATGGCTTCTTATTGTTTATCTTTTTCAGGAAACATGTTTGAGGGATGATTAATGGAGTGTTAATTGTTCTCTGCGAAGACTTACACTGCATTTCATCATTCAAAACACACTATGGTCAAGTTGCAAACAACAAAAGAGAGGGAATGAGAGTAGAAGCTATACATATGCTTGTACAGCTTTTAGGATATTTTCAGGTTAGCTGGCTACACTGAAAGATGGTGAATGCTTATTTGAAAACATATGGATAAACAAAATCCCGGTTGGGTAAAATAAATACCTAAAGTCCTTGCCGTTCTTTATTTCTGCTCTGTGCAGCTCTGTGAATGGTCTGGCGTAAGATGCCTTTGTAAACCAAACTCTTTGAATGATAAAGAGATCCTGTGACATAGCTCCTTCTAGAAATCCCTGCACAAGACTTCCACCATAAGGATGTGGTCACAGTGGATATATCTGTCATATGCCCATATTTGTCAGATGCCCACATCTGTCAAGTACTAAACAGTTAAGAATCTCTTATAGATGATCATGAAGATTACATAGATAAAAATCACAAGCATAGACTAAAATTAGCAAACAAATCTTTCTTTTACCAGTGTATAGAACTAGTATCTACCATAGTCCTAGGAAAACCTAGGAAAGATAGGAATGCAGATGAAGGAACCCTCAGATTTCTCAGTTTCTTGGACAAGGATCTTGACCACCTGTGACAGTTTTCAGACTAAACTGTTTTTAACTATCTTAAAAGATGGGAACTTCAAAAATGGTCTGAAGAAAAATAATATGTTCTTCAACTGTTCTTATAGTTACAAAGTTTTCTTAGTATCTAGTCTACAGCTTGCTTGGAGTAAGTTAACACTATTATTTCTCACAGTAACCTCAGTGAACCTGAAAAACAACTGACCACTGTCTCTATAAGGACTTCCTACACATTTGATTTAACTGGTGTATTTAATACTTGGCCTTTCTTTCTTAGGCAGAAGAAACTCATCTTATTTCAAATTATCCTTACATATAATCTTTCCTAAAACATTGTCTTGGATTCTTTCCAATTTCTTTGTACTTGGGCCTGGCTGCAAAGAAAGCAATTATCTCCATTATGTTACTTCACACAGCCCTCATGTAAATAGATTTCAAAGTGACAATATTTTGTTTGAAATAGCATAATGTTATTAACTTGTACAACTCCTACTCCTTCTTCACTAATTGTTTGCTGTATGCTTATTCAATGTCTTCCTTTTGAATATAATTCTTGCATTTGTATCTACTGAATAAATTTTTATTTCCAATCATTTCACCAATCTAGGAAGATCACTCTGAATTGCAATTTCATCCTATGAGCTTTAATCTCTTTCAGTTTCATATTATTGATATATTTTCAAAGTGTCTTCTCTATACCTGATAGCCACTAATGAAAATGTGGAAAGGTACCAGACCTAAGCTGGATTCAGTTGACATGTCCTCCTAACTGACAACCAGTTACTCGTGACTTCTCTCTAAATGTTTTGAAAATATCTGCTCTCCCACTAAAATAGATAAATCACAGTTCTTTACCTTGGACATAAGGACATCTGTGTGACCATGTAAAAAATTATGCTAAAGTAAGATATACCATACCAAATCTCTCTTCGCATACTCTGGACTAATTACTTTTGTGAGAAGGTAACTATTTTGCTATTACATGATCTGTTGCGGAAACTTCCAGAGTAGCTGCTTCTTATTATTGTGTTATTCTACAGATGCTCTTAGATTGATTGTTCAGTAATTAAGCGAAGTACCTCTCTCGATACCAGGCTTTGGCTATTTTATGTTTCCTCAACTACAGCTTTAGCATTTTTTCAGGCTTCTCGTGCCTCAATTGGCCTTCATGAGCTTTTGAAGATAATCACTAAAATGTGTAAGTGAACTGGCTAGTGTTTTAGGAATTTTATCAGATCTTGATGACATGAATACTCTGCTTTAATTCTTTGGTTTTTGCTTTTCTGGACTATATTCCTACCTCTATTTTTGTTATTAGCTGTTAGTTGTGTTAGGGATACGGTCACGGTGAACCTCTTTTTGTGAAGGCCAAAGTAAAAAATGTGTATACAACTCCAGTCGTTTGCAATCTACGCAATTGTAATGAGACATATTGCTACTCTGCTTCTCCAAAACAGACATCAAACAAAACTTTCTTCTCCATTTTCAAAGCAAAAAGCAAGGAATGGCAAGTTTTCCTTTCCATGGAAACTATCCAGAACCTGCCTTTATTGATCAAGTAAAAACTGTGAAACCTTGTCAAACCAAGAGCAATCACTTGATTTCCCAGCACCTTTCAAAATCAGAAAAGGAACAAGCTCCGTTGTCTTTGAATGCATGGCTCCTGCTTGGTCTGAAAAATGAATGAAGACTTCTGAAAATAAATATTAATGAAGTGTTGTGTCCTTGAAGTAATGTGAATTTGTCATTGATTTATTTAACACAACTTGCAGATAATTACATGGAAGTGAAGGAAGAAGTTATGATTCAAAATCAGTGTCCTACAACTGCCTTCATTTGATGGATGATTCAGCACATGGAGCGACTTGTAGGTTCAGACCTAAAAGTAGAAGCCCTGGAACAGACTTGGTTTCCCTGTGAACTTCATTTCTACAAAAGGAACTCAAGATGGATAACCTGGACTGGTATCTCAGCAGAGAAAGAATATGACAGACAGGACATATGGCCAAACACTACCTGAGTGTAAAAAGTCTTCATATGATATTTATTAAGCTGTAATTACATTTATTTTGGAAGAAAATTTTATTTTATAGGCCTCTCATTGGGAATATGTTTTCATAAAAGGGGTAAAGGCAAACGTCATGGAAATTATAATACATTAAAAAAATGTTACGTCCAATTTTGAGGGAATTTTGCAAGTATGCAAGTCTTGACTTGAATTAACAAAAGGTCTTGAGCCAAATCTTTTATTTCTTGTGCCTCCAAAACTTCCATTGGCAGCAGTTGAAATTCTGGATTGATGAATAAAACATTATCAGATGCTTTGTTTGATCCCAACAGATCAAATGTTTGGTTTTGGATTCTATTTTCTTCCCTTAACATAAAAAAAAAAATTGCTTAATGGAAATATGTAGAAGTCATTCAGCATCCAAGAATATATCTAAATTCATGTAAGTGTTAACTGAAGACTGGACACACAAATGAGTAAAAGTGCTTGACTCTTACTCCAATGCTAAAACGTTGACTTTAGACTCTTTTACAAGATGTATTACTATTAAAAATTGTATTACCATTTTCCAAGAACTACTATAAAATAAAAAAGTGCTGAAATTAAGTAAAGGAACTAAAGACATATCTAATCTGTGACATGTTCACGGAAAACAGCCAGATTAGAAAAGACCCCACGAGCAATCTAGTTAAAAATCTTGAGTACTTGCCCCTTTCTTCATTAACTACTCTCACATGCAGCTACATCCTTGCCAAGCATTTAGGCACATGCTTCACCTTGAGCATTGATTTGCTGATTTAGGGCCCAAGGGTTTAAACTGTAAAAGAAAAATTAAGACATAATTAAGTGCTATTTAATTAGGTCAGTAACATAACTGCAACTTTAATAAATGCTTGTGTACAAACTTTTTAGCCTGCACTGACTTTTAAAAAAATAAGTTTTATAAAATATTCTAGCACATAAATTATGCCCCTTGTATCTTCAGCAATGTCCTTGTCATTTAATTCAACATCCTTGTTGTAATCAAATACTTTTTAATTCAAATAGCTCGGTTCTGTTTACCATGATGATAAACACACATTTTGCAACAGTTTACAATTTTCCTAAACTGGATAAATCTGTGGGCTGAGGAAATCTTTGTTTACAGTTTTTACAAAATGTAAATATTAGAGTAACACTTTACATTACTTTCTGCCATGTTTTGATCAACAGAGAAAATAAAAATAAAGCTTTTATTCTCATCATATTCTAAAACATGAGTATAAGTTTTACGAACAATCAGAACTTTAAGAATTCAGGAATACATCAGAGAATCCATATGTTTTAAAGGTGAACTAACATTTGCAAAATTCCGATTGGAATAATTTGTTGAAACATGGGCATATTCAGCATCTTGTAGCAATTATTTCTATAGCATAATTGATGCATCTTATTAAAATTATGTACATTATCTAATAAACCATCCTTGATTGCAGAAAAAATATTGAAATTGTAAATGTATCCTGAAATATACATAATATAAGTGTTAATTTTTTATTAGGAAATCCCATTTAGAAAGATAAACAGTAAGTATAACACTACATAACCCGTTTTTTGACTTAACTTCATACTATCACTGTCTGGAGTTCCCTATTTTCTCAAAACAAAATGAAAACCACAGTGAATGTATCTTTTGGAAAATATTTTTTATTATAAAATGTACAGTATATTGACCTTAATATTATAAAACACTGTAATGTATCAGAGTCTTGTAAAGACCAATAATTTATAAAATGAGACCAAATTCATTGTTACTCTTTCTAGTCTCATAGTCTGATTTAAAAATATATATAAAATATATAATGAATGATCTGACTGTAGCATCCTTAGTAGCTGGAAAAGGTTTGTTCATATGTTAACTAATGTCTGCATGTATTTTAATTAAAATAGATCACTCTTATTTGCTAAGTTAGTCTTTGATTTTGAAGAGCTGACAGAAGAATGAACAGAAAGGTTAGTAATCATATTCTATAAGGCTAGATTACGTAAAAGCGCTGCAGGGTATAAGGAAAATTATGTTTTACTAAAGCACTTCTATCACTGCAGCTCATTTGTTAACAGTTAATACTTCTTTGGTACTTTTAAGGTGCTTGTTAGAACAAGGAATAGCTTTGAACTATTGACAAGAATAGAGTATTTTAGGTCTCAGATGCTATCGGATAGCATAAAAAACCACACCACACTGTCTTAACAACTTAAAGACCTTTTCCAACGTGTTAGTCTCCTCAGTTTCAGTATGTCTATTGCCTCCTTTTATTGCAGGGACTTACTACCATATTGAGTGCAAAAGAAATGCACTTTCCTTAAAAAAAGGATTAATTCCTTTTTTTTTTTCTGCCCCCAGCCCTCCTGGCTTTGTTGCAAGCAGTACTTTCCTTGTTGCACTCTCTTGGCAGTGACTTGAACACTAGTATCCAGTCAAAGGCATTTGTTTTGGTGTTAGAATATGTGTATGTAGGTTGTTTTCGAATCACTGCCCAGTATATTTTTAGCAGTGCATTTATAGAAGCCCGCATCCTTTTGAGTAGACTGCTGGATGACTAATGACCCCTGAGGGTGGAGGAATTTGTTTCCATACAGACGGGATTGAGCTCCTGTTGTCAGATGTGATTTGTCTGGAAGCTCCCACGTTATTTCTGCTTTAGGAATCCCAATGGCCATGCAGTTCAGTTTTACTGAATTCCCAGGCCTGGCATAAATGACGGGTGCTGGCTCACTGGTGATCCGGGGAGGATAGGCTATCACAATGACAGGCACATTCATAACAGAAGTGCCATATTCTGTGGACACCTTGCACAGGTAAGTGCCCCTGTCAAATACAGAAGCCTCGCGCACCGTCAGTGAGCCATTCTCCAGGAGGGAAAAGCGACCCACAGCTTGGGGGGCATCCAGAACCATCCCATTGGGCAGCGTCCAAGAGATCTGTGCCCGCTGGTTTGGCTGGGTGATGCAATGGAGCTGCAGAGTTTCTCCATTGATGATGCTCACCAGGTTGTTGTACTGGTTGCTGATTTCTGGCCTGAGTCCCACCTTCAGGAAGACTACTCGTTCCACATAACCTCCTGGGTTTCTGGCTGTACAGCGGTAAGTCCCAGCATCCCCAGTGGAGAGGCTGCTGATGTGTAAGATCCCATCCCTCTTATGGTAAAATCTGTGCAGACGGCTGCCGCTCAGCACTTCAGTGCCGTTGGGAAGGATCCAGCTTGTGCTGGGCTTGGGGTTCCCCTGGACTGAGCAGTTCAGATTGATGCTGTGCCCAGCAATGGCAGTGATCCTTTCATTGACAGGGTCTCTGAAGGAGGGTTTCTCCAAATGGTCTGTGATGAGGAGCTGCACAATCAGTCTCGCTTCCCCTCCTTCGTTCCGTCCAATGCATATGAGCTGCACCGCATCTGTCTGCTTCACCCCTCTGATGTCCAACGTACCATTGCGATGCACAGTGATCCTGTTCCCATAGTAGGGAGCTGGCAGGATTACTCCTTCTGGAAAAGCCCATAAGACCCGTGGAGCAGGGATGCCTTCAGCTTTGCAGTCAATAAGTTTCCGGCTATCCCTGATGGCTGTCTCCCTCACAGATGTTATTGCACTGAGATGACCGTTGATTCTGGGAGGTTGAACGTCAACATGGATCCAGACAATTTTCCGATCTTCTCCAGCGCTGTTCCGCACTACACAAGTATAGTTACCACTGTCAGATCTTTGGGCCTTCTGGATGAGGAGGGTGCCATCCCTATATACCTGGTATTTGTCAGATAGGGCAGGAATGGGCCTGTTGGTTGGGGAGAGCCAGGTCACTTTGGGAGTGGGTTCTCCTTTGGCTTCACATGCTACTGTGACAACATCACCATAGGGTACATTAATAATGACATACGTTTTGTTCCTGATAGTTGCAGGCTCGGCCACTACTTTGACCCGCACTTTCATCTCATCCTTCCCAATCTGGTTCTCAGCATAGCAGGTGTAGTCTCCTTCTTCTCTCAGTCCGACATCATTGAAATACAGGGTTCCATTATTGAAGACCACATATCGCTTTGTCCGGCTGCCGCTGTCATCTGACTGCATGAAGGTATTGATCATGCTGCCATCTGGGAGACCCCAGGAGATCTCAGGATTTGGCAGACCTGTGGCTACACAGTCAACTTTCAGGTCCCCTCCATACTTGACCTTGTGGTTATTCTCGTTCTTATGCTCTATTTTTGCTGGTTTCATCATCACATTCACTTTGAGGACCACGTAGTCATCCCCAATCTTATTGCGGGCCACACACAAATAGTCTCCTGCATCTTTATCTGTAACTGAATGGACAACCAAAGTCCCGTTGCTGAATACTTTGATTCTAGTCTCCACGCTACTGTAAGGAAAGAAAAAAGAACAGAACACAAGCTGCAAAATCACATTTTAGATATTAATTATTGAGTGAAACATGGGGAAAAAAACCCAACAACTCAACAATACTGAAAAAGAGGAGAGGAGCATTGCGATTGTTAGATAGATGGTCTGAAAAGATATTCGCCACCAAAAAGCAAATGGAAAAAAATAATTCTACTCACTTGTAACCAAGCAATTCTGTTCCATTCAATGACTTTAATAGTCTTTTTGACCATTAGACAACCATTAAATACCAAATGATGGTACTTTTGACTCTTCTGACTGCATGTACAATATTGTGCAACATTCAAATATGGGATCTCTGAATGATATACTCCACACAAACCTATGACCATAACTATGGAGTCTGGCACTTCGGTCCTCAGCTAAGAACAAATCAAGATGAGCAACTTCCTCTGGCATCAGGTTAGAACATTTTAAACCTTTAGAACAATCGCAAAGAAGCAAAATATTGCAAAGCTTTGAAATACGGAAAAAAATATTTCGATGTGTTAAAAAGCTATTATTCGTTTCCACTTCACTATGGAATTGGTGTATTGTGGTCAAAACTAATTTCAACAGTAGCCCCAGTTTTCTCCCCAAAGAATATCTCCTGTATTTAAAAACCAGCCCACATAAAGATCATGAGGGAAAATGAAAAAAAAAACCAACACAGTATTTTCTATGAGGCATAAAATGAATTCTGGATTTTGTGCTATCTATAGGCAACATAAATATATTTTTTGTCAATATGAAAAAAAATATGACTATGTTCAGCTGTTAAGCAAGCTGTTGACAATTATGCATTTTAATTTCAATACACTTCTCATCTGTCTATAGGGCTCAAAGAGTGAGTAATGAATAATTTATAGAGCAGAAATTGAGTTTTCAGCAAAATCTTATGACAATTATTGTAGGTTTGGAGAAGTAATGTTTTACTTGATAATGTGAACATTGGAGAATGTATTGTTTTAGGCATTTCTGTGCAACTGGATTTGCACAGACCTTATTGCAAGGTAACGTTTATTTATACAATGATGTTAAAATGACTATGCTTACTTAAATAATTTTAAGATGATTTCTTTGCCCTGTGTTTACTGTGTACAATGCAACTCTATGCAGACTAAGCACATTGGAACAAGCAGTACACAAGTTGTATATCTTAACTTTCGCCGTTTAACTTCTTACTACAAGTGGCTGTGAAAGACAAATAATGGCAGCTTATCCTAAACACTTGAAGCTGACTTTTCAAGAGTACTATTGTTTTCAAGATAATTACGCTAAGTTATCACTTGGTTATCTTTTGATATGATTTCAAATTCTTCCTTAAGGATTGGAGGCCCCATTCAAAACTCACAGAAGTCAAGAATGAAACTTGTACAGAATGAAACTTCTACAGATAAAAAACATCTTTCCTCTAAATTCACCTAAACTGTAATTTAGCTGTGACACCTCAAAGAGTAATATACCTGTGTAAGGAATCAATCATCCTTTTGGAAGGCAACCTCCACAATATCCGAGGCCAAGGGTCACCAGAAGCACTACAGTCCAAATGCAGGATGCTGCCGTACGTTACATCTGTCCTCTGAGGAGAGCTCCCAGTGATCTTAGCATTAGATGCATGCTTCTTCACATGGAGTTGTATTGTTCTCCTGGCAGTTCCCACCATGTTAGCAGCAATGCACTCATAGGTCCCACTGTCCTTGGGGGAGATGTTGCGAATATAAAGAGTTCCATTGGGAAAAACAAATAAATTCCCATTGACAAACTGAGAAGGTCGGATTTGTGTGCCATCAAAGACCACCCAGCGGATACTGGGAGAAGGTGCTGCTTTGGCTGTGCAGTGGATGTTAATACTGCTACCGAGGGGCAAGGAAATGTTCTCCTGCTTATCCTGCTGGATGATGGGGGGTAAGGCTGCAATGTGCAGCCTCACTGCAATGCTGTCAGCTCCTGCAGCATTGCTTGCTACGCATTTGTAAACTCCTCGGTCTGAAAAAGTTGCTTGCTTGATAGACAAGGTTCGATTTTCATGAAGCATTATCCGGCTTTCTGTGGTGGTGACTGTCTGCAAAATCTTCCTGTCTGGGAAAATCCATGAAATATGTGGGCTTGGAGTCCCACTTGCCTGACATTCCATTGCTACCGTCTCTCCAAAATAGACCGTGACATCTCGATAACGGGAAAGTAAAATTTTGGGCTGCTGGGCTACAACTGTGAGCACAATGATCATTTTATCTATGCCATGCAGGTTCTGAGCTGTGCACAAATACTGTCCATGATCCTGAAGCTGAACATTTCGGATAAGGAGAGTACCATTTTTCCAGACTTCAAACCTTTGTAACCTGGTGTTGGCTGTCATTAGAGCTCCTGGAAAGGTGAGAGGAGAGAAAGAAGCAGAAAGTTTCATTGCATTGTAAAGTCTTATGTAAGATTTCAGATTTCCCAAACATGAACTACAGCTTCAGATGGATCACATGACATCTTCTGACTCTCTGTAGCTCAAAATAGTCTTTGTTACTTTTGCAGAATTAACCATACTAGCTTGCAAACATGTACAGTGTGGGACTTTTTAAGGGTCTTATGCTTTAGGATTCCTCTTAAATCTCCACGTAATTTCTCTTTTCCTTTTGCTTATGGAGATGGCACACACATCAAAATTTAAGGCATTAACAATGTTAACAAACCCATACTCACAAGTGTTGCCATCATAAATTCTAACTGCTGTGAATAATCAGAGATGGCTGTTATTCCCTGTTCAAAAAATAAACTCATTAAATGGTAGAGGTTTCCTTTTACTACAAGAAACACCACAAAGTTATTTTTATCTGTAATGATTAGTTGCAATTAGTCACATTTTATCTCTAATGATTAGAAAAGACAGAAATCATTCTTCAGTGTTTTGGACTATTCCTGCAATCCTGTTGCATTTCTGTGCAACAACGCAAGTATTTATACTCTTAAACAAAACATGTGGAAGAACACATTTTTCTCTGTCTTACCTGTAGAGACTTTTGTCCAAGTAATAAAAGGCTTGGGTTCCCCTACTGCATTACAAGGGATAAAAGCATCTGTTTCAGCAAGGATGGATATGCTCTGAGATCCTTTTGTGATAATTTTAGGTTTTTCACCGTGTATCCTGAAATTAGTGGAAGACTGAATTACAGTCAAATTGTGCGGCATAATGCCTCCCACATAAGGCACAGATGGAACTTTTTGATGATGATGATGAAAATTTTTAAAAGGATGAACTGTAGTGGATATCTGTGGTTTTGTGCGCTGAGAGAGAAAGGCTGGAGGGGTAATCTTCAAAATCGTTGGTGGTGATGTGGTGGTTGTGGCCTGTGGCATTGGCGGCACTGGAATAGCTGTAGCTTTCTGCACTGTAATCCTAGTAGGGGAGACCTGGGCAACCCTCTTCTCATTTGTGTCTTTTGGGGCTAGTTGGCTAGGGACCACTGGTTTAGGATTCATACTTAAGTGAGGGAATATCCTTGTTCTGTTGAAAAGGAATGGCATTCTGGAACTGGGATAATAGGGGATCCCTTGACTTGGTAGTCTCCCTGCTGTGCCTCTGTTATCTGGAACATAGTTATTTCCAAAAAATCTCGAATTAATATTGTATCTATTCTGACCCTGATTACCGATCTTGCTTCCAGTGAATGGATTTGTTTTGTGAAATGGAGAGGCTTTTGTTGGGCTAGTTGTTTCTCTTTGGGAAGCAAAAGATTTTTTGTCCTGGATAGTATGTGCTGCATACGCTGTTATCTCTGGTTTGTTTGTGTAGTGAAGAGGCTGGTGTGTTATAAAATAGCGAAATGAACCTTGTGTTACAATATATGGAGGCTTCATTGTGCCTCTTACCGGAACATGCTTTGGAGGCACAACAGGCAGTCTTTGGTTTAGGCTTGGTATCATTCCAGCAGGTGGATGGGGAAGGTTTGGATTTAGCAGTAAACTGTTGTTTGACTTGCTACGATACAACTCTTTGAATTGCTCCTCTTTTGACTGTATGCTAATCCTGTTTTGGCTAGAGGAAGGAGTAGGGTGTACATTGTGTCTTGAGCTCAGTACCATTTTGTCACCATCTGCTTCAACTTGTACTTCTGGGAACCCTTCTTGATTGAAGGCATGACTTTCTTTGGTGGTATAACGAAGAGAAGGCTGTGAAGTGCTTGAAATGGAAGGGGGAAGAGTGGCAAGTCTTACAAATGGAATAAAGGCAGTGTATGTAATTGGAGGCTTTTCAGTTGTCGGTAAAGTGGGATCATGATGATATGCATGTGACGTAGCTTCCTTCTTATCCAAGGAAGACGGCTTTGTCCCAGTCTGAGAAGGAACAGATTTCTTTGTTGCTCTAAGTGGAAGAGTCTGAGTTTCTGTCATGCTGAAGGTGGAGGACAAAGTAATCATCTCATGTTGCTTAAGTGGCTCAGTTATTGCTGGTGTTTCAAAAGATGCTGTGGGCTTCCATGGCTCCTTTGAAACTGAAAGGTCCTTAAAAACTTCCACTGTGCCAACGGGAATACTGAATTCAGTCATAGTGGGATATATTAGCTGGAATGTTCCAGAGGTTGTTTCATTAATCACAACTTTGGAGTCAAATAGGGTAGGCTCTTCCTGAGATTCTGCTTTTGTGGATGGTATCAAGCTGTTCATATGCTCAGGAGAAGTTGCTGTACTTGATTGTTCTGTCTTACTATCCATAGTTTTAGAATCTGCTTTAATGTCCTTCTCCTGAGATACATTGTCTAATGAGTGGTATGTTGGCACTTCACTTTGCTCTGGTTTCAGAGGTGCACCTGACTCTTTCGTGGGAACTGCGTCATGTACAACATATGATGACAGAATTGTGATAGGTGCAGTCACTGGAAGTGCCAAGGTTTCAGGAGCAGTAAAGAGCGTCACATGCTTTGCTTCAGGTGGAGAAGCAGTAGGCCTAAAGAAGGAAGTTGTGACCATCTCTCTGATTTTGGTAATTTTCTCTAAGACAACTGGATCAGTAATTAATGAAGGAGTGAATTCCATACGCTCATCTTCCTTAGCCTGTATTTTGACATTGTTTTTAAGATCAGGACTTTCAAGAGTTGCAGAAGAAGTTTTGGTCACAGCTTCAACTTCAGGTGTCCTTGGAATGATAGGCATTGCCTCCGTGGTTACAACAACAGAGGGGAAAGGCTTTGGTCTTTGTCGGATTCTGTTTGGCCTCAATCTTCTTCTCCCATAAGGCCGCCTTCTAGTATGCTGAGTAACAAGTGAAGGCATGGTTTTTCTATACGGAGCTGTTGTTGTAGCCACAGTGGTCCATCTACTGATGGAAGAAGCAGCTTTTATCCCCTCTACTGTTTTATGAAGAGCATTAGTATTCTGCAAAATTAATGTGGGATCTGGTTTTGGAATAGCCGGATTTCTGTGTTCTCTTCCCTGAAAACTCTCAGCATAACGGCTGGACATGCTTTCTTGACTCAGTGTATTCTTGTGGGTCTCAGGTTCTTCCTTGCTCTGAATCCTGATGGGTGTGACAGCTGGAAAACCTGCGCTTAAGTCTGCCATTTTTGTCTGACCTGTGGATTCTTCTTTGTGCTGGTGTATCAAGTCATCGCTCTTTTCTGTAACAAATGGAGAAATGGATGAAGAAATGGTAGTAGTGCCTATGGAATATGTTGGGATGATCTCATCCAACTGAGAAGGTGTTAAAATTATGGTGTCAACACTCACGGGGTCCACTTCATTTAACTTCACACCCGTCTCCAAGACATTATGAAGATCCGTAGTCTGAGATTCAGCTAGGACAGTAGCATCAAGTGGTAGCTCAGCAAAAGCAGAATTTTCCTCTGATGTAGAAGGTATAGTTCTATCTACCTTTTCCACTGTGAATGAACTGCTCTGAATATTAGGAAAGTTTGTTACAATTTGGCTGGTTAGAGGTTCTTCAGTGAGAGCATGGATATTTTCTTTGACTACAACTGAATCATCAGTCCTGACATCAAGATGCTTCTCACCTTGGGGCTGCACAGTTGCAGAGACAGGAGTCAAATATGGACCCGATACAGCGATTTCTACAGAGTATATACCTGCAGGTGTTTCTAAAGTCCTGTGGTCTGACAAGGGTTCAGTTTCTGACCTTGTTAATATGGACTGGACTGAAAATGCTTTAGTGTTGTGGGCAACAGTGACTGAGAATGGCTCATCTTCACCCATGGGTGATGCATCAGCAGAGGAATCTACCACATCAGCTGCTGCCTCTGAAGGCGGAGGGCTGGCTACTGGATGAGGGACTGGAGTAGTTTTCTGCATGACTGATGGCAGTGCAGTTGTTAAAGAAATGGCTGTAGCTGTTGTTGTTCTAGGAAGATTCTTCCCACGGACCTTTGCCAAAATATCAGCCCAATGCTGTGGATTAATCTGCTTGCTTGCCACATTAATTCTCCTTCGAGATTCAAATACTCTCCGGCCTTCTGCAACATTGCTGTCTTGGGTTCTATCAGTACTCTTCCAGATTTTCATTTTCCTTCTGCCTTTCTTCCCCTTTTTAATTTGAGCCTCTGGCACTCGGTCACTTTTTTGTTTAAAGGATATTTCCCAGTCTTTCAGGTGGTTCTTTCTTCGTGAGACCTCGTCCACCCCTCCTGCCCCTGATCCCTCTCCATCATCTATGACTCGCCCTCTTGTTTTTGACAAACTTTTTGAGCCTGGGCGCTTTTTTAGTTTTATCCTTTTAAATGACCTGTCAGACACCATTTTATTTACTGTGACCCTTACAACAAACTGATCTGATCCCTGCTGATTGACAGCCACACATCTGTAATGGCCACTATCACTGACATGGCTTTTTGGAATAAGCAAAGTACCATTGCCCAACACATATCCTTTTGAAGAGTTTGATAAATCATTAAGTACCTGGCTATTTGGAAGAATCCAGCTCAACTGTGGCTCTGGGATGGCAACTGCATTGCATGGCAAAACTATTGGATCTCCAACATTTTTTTCAACTCTCACTACATCTGAATCAGCTACCTGAATAGCTGGAGGCTGCACTAGAAGTCTGTAAGCTATTATGTCCACATCATCTCTCACTTGTGCAATGCAGTGGTACAAACCATCATCAGTGTAATGCACTGCTTTGATTATTAGCTGGCCACTACTGAGAATGGAAAACCTACTGTCTTTCTGATTAAATGGTGCCTGCAGTTTGGTCCCATCTGGAAAGAGCCACTGAACAGAGGGTCTCTCCGAGGCTTTCACATTGCAGCTCAGCTGACACTCTGACCCTTCCACCACACTCTGCGCTGTCCTTGTGCTCTGGTTTTGCTCTATCATTACCCAGCTTCTCTGCTGCCCGGGGTCTTTGGTATGAATTGTCTGAGAAAAGACAGTAAAAAAAGATAGCACCACTTTCTTCCCTGTACTCTGGCGTCTGTTTAATTGGATATTTATAAGAGGTTGCATCACCCAGGAAGGCTCAGCCACTATTTGAGCTTTTACACCTGTGTAGTAAAGAGCATCATAATCTGAGCCTTGCCTGTACCGATAGCTTATTTTAGGCTCTTTGCTGAGCATAAGTTCCCTCTCTAATTTGACAGGCACTTCACTGTAATAAGCTATAAGCTTCCATAGTTTTTCATAGTTTTCTCGATTCATTGGACATTCAAAATCCAGTGCAATTGTAGCATTTATCTCAATCTCTTGAGCCTGCATTTGATTCCACTGAATTTTGGTAGAGCCTGTTGGCTTTTTGATTTCACAGTTCAGGTGGACTACATTGCCATGCTCATCAGTCATATTTAGAGTGATGTTCCATGGGGAGGACTGAAGCTCTTCCAGAGGGAGTTCATAACTGTCACCTTCTTCTTCATCTTGAGTGCTGCTATTCTGCCTCAGTGAGGGTTGAATGACAGGTTTCCTACAGGAAATATCTTTCAAGTTTTGAATATCTTCTTTCTGTAATTGTTTCGGGCTGTTGCACTTAGGACAGAGCTGTCCCCCTTCATAGGCTTTGTCCTTTTTGCATTTTAAAACACCTGCAAGAAAAAAAAAAAAAAGAAAATAAAAAAAAGGGGGGAAACCAAAAGATAGGTAAGCTGAAAAACTCTGTTCTAGAGTTAGAGAACTCTAAAAAGCGTGAAATGGATCGCATGAGGAACACATTATGGCACATGACACATAGGCAAGGCTTTTAAAATGGCACCTCTTTGTTTTCACAGTTGAATGGGCGCCTGATCCTCAAACTGACCAAAATTTCTTCTGACTTTAATGAGAGGATTGAATACTCCATCCTTCTGAAAATTAAATTCACTGTCTCTGAATAAAATGCCTAGAAATTGAAGTGTTCAGAGCAACATTTTGTAAGTCAGTAAAAATCTATGCTGTGTCAGAAAGTCTGCACCTGTACAGTGACATCCTACCCATCTAACTTCTGGATCTAACACGAAGAAGGTTGGGTCCTCTCAGCTTTCAAAAATACAGTATTTACCTGAGAAATGATGGACTTCCTCCTTAAATAATCCAGGAAGGTTTTTATTTTTCTCTATTCATTAACAACAATACTGGCAATACACAGAACATTCTACTGTAGCTACCAAAATCTGCTGACTAGTTCCTGCACTTACAAGCTATGCCTCAGCAGCACAGAAAAAAAAGAAAGTGCCACTTCTTGCCTGACCTCCGGAATAACTGTAAACTCTGTAATGATAAAATAAAAACTAAAACAGAGAGGGAGCACTAAACCAGGAAATGATAGCCTTCACTCCTCTCTTCTATCAATGCCAGAAAGACTCTTGTCTGCAAAATAACAGTTGTATATTTATTACATCGTTCAGCTTACTAGAATGTCAAATGTCGCCTTACATATTTAGTTTGGAAACATGTTGTAAATAAAATGTATTCCAGTTATTCTAGGAATCAGTGTCATGGTGATCACTCCTGAGGAATGAGGGATTCTTGAATGAATGAACAATATAGGGGTGGGTTACACGGCAAAACACTAGGAGAAGGGGAAAAGAGTGGCAAAATTCATACCATTTTTTAATTGAAAAATATATGCTTTGCCAGTTTGAAAAATCAATTTTCTTGAGAAGTTCTTGCAATTGGAATATTTAACTGAACCAGTCTATCATTTGCAGATTCAAATATGATGTTTCAAAGATAACAAAAGCACACTTCATTACAGAACTGGCCCACAATCAACTTGGCAGTGGCCACACTGGTCTGAAAAATTTTCATAACTCTTTCTAGACAGAATTCCCAAAGAAGTTAATGCTATAGTTATATAAAACTACAAAATCTGTCATACATGAAAATGGCATGGATAAATTCTTTTCTCTTTCCAATAATCACTACTGTTGTAGTGTAAAAAGGGAATCTAATTGAATAAAAATGCTAACAGGCCAACACTGCACAAGGAAAGAAAGCTCATCTAATATTTCATTGTTATAACTTACAGTGCAACTCAAGTACACTTATTACACATGCTCATTTGGATCAAGGACAGTATGTAAGAATATTAAAAAGTTAGCGAAATATAATATCAAAGTTAGATGCCTTAAGTATCAATTCAGGCAGCAACATTTACATTACACATTCAAGTATTACACACTCTTAAAAGTATTGTCCTATAGTTAAGTGCAAAACTGCAATGAATTACATATTCTAAGTTGACAAGACCCACCATCATCTACCATACATGCTCCAATCATTATATAAATCTTGTGGCTTCAGCACTTATTTGAGACATCTTCAGTTGCATTTAAATGACAATTCCCTCTTAATACTTTAGCAGCAGCTCCAGTGTAATATCAGTCCCTCTGGCCTACTATAGTAAGCACTTAGCTACACAAGGTGGGGCATCGGTGAACTAAGATGCCCGAATCAAAAACTGACATTCAAAAAACCCCTCATTTAGTCTATTCCTGATACAGAGGCATTACAAAACTGTTTGGGTTTTTTTTTTTTGCTTCTACTGTTTTGCTTCTGCACATGACCAGAAGTGTTCCAGACTAAGCAGTGTGATACTTATCTCACATCTAAGCCTGAATGAAGATAGACCAATTATTCTAGGAAAAATATTGCAGGAATGTAGGTGTTCTCTGAAAATATTTAAAATATATTTGCTCCATTGTAAAAGGAAGTTGTGGTCAATGAAGAAACACAGATAGACATGAAGGATGCATGTTACATAACAGCTTTAATGTTAATAGCATCAAAGTTAAAGGATGTATTCAGGAATTCAAAAACCTGATTTCCTTTCCTTCCTTAGCCAAACAAGTTCAAATCCAATGTTCCCACCTCCCATGACAGCACATAGGTACTAGCTTTGTTGGTTGAGGACAATCACCAACCCTCAAAGGTGTACCGCTGTGCAAAGGAACACACTAACAGGTTATAACCTATCTCCTCCTTCCAATTATAAACTTCACTATCACTTTTTCCATCTTGAACGTAACAGCTAATTCCTTTGTGGTAGAATACAGATTTTTAGGTAGTGACACACAACTGCTTCCAGTTTACACTGTTTTTTAAACACATGTATGTATTTATGTAATACTCAGGAAATAACAAGGCCATTCATATACAGAACAGGGG
>NW_009611701.1:42731-46114 GCF_000690535.1 Cariama cristata
GGAAATAACATTATGAGTTGAAGAAGCATTGGCGTTTTTGCTCTTACCTCCAGAAACTTCATTCCATTCAAGGAGCCACTTCAAACTGCAGTCACAGGCCCATGGATTCCCATGAAGGTAAAGATTTTCCAGCAGCGGCATGCCTTGAAACATCCCTGCAGGCAAGGTCCTAAGAGCATTTTCAGATAGATAGAGATGTCTTACTGTTGACAGTTTGAAATAATCAAGGACCGTAAATGTCGAAAAGGTGTTGGGGTGAAGCTGCTGGAGCAAATTTCCTTCTAAGTGGACCAGTCTTAGAGAGGTTAATCCATTAAAAGCATTTGGATGAATAAATTCAATTCTGTTGTGGTCCATGTGCAGTCTCATTAAACTTGAAAGTCCTTGGAGAGTTTGGCCAGTTATGACTTTCAATTTATTGTAACTAATTTTGAAAACCTAAAAAAAAACCAAAACAAAACAAACATTAATTTAGTTTTTTGATTTAATCCAAACAGATTAGCAAGCAAGCAGAAGTTTTCCTCCCACATTCAAATAGCCTTTGCATCACTAAAAAATGATATGCTGGTCAAAGAGGGAGAATACAACAGTATTAGTTGGCATCATGAAGTATGACATATGCCAAGTTAATAGATCTCCAGTTTATTTGGGGGGAAAATGGTATCTTAATCCTAAGAAAGTCACTACAAAACCCACTTAATCTTCTGTTATTCAGGGAAGTTAGAACTTATGAAATTTAGGAAGACCTGAGCATTACCTGTAGAGACACGAGATCTTTCAAAGCACCATTAGGTATATTCTGAATGTCATTTCCATGTATCATGAGCAATTCCAGTTTTGCAAGTCCTGCAAAGGAGTTTTCATATATAGACTGTATACTGTTAAACCTGGAAAAAAATCACATGTGCAGTTACATTTTATGCACTGACTGCCATGGACTGCAAATATAAAATTAGTATAATCTAACTTTCAGGAAAAATTGGAGGGATCTTAATGCATTGTCAAAGGGCCAGAAGTTACTGAAACATTTTTACAAGGCCAAGTACACTTAGTTCGTGTTTACATTAAGATTTCTTTTAACTCAGTTTGTGGCACTTTAGTCATAATTTAGGAGTAAGAGTAATAAACATGCCTTTAAGTTCTAATACTTGTCAGTATGTTTTTCCATGCAGCTCAGTTTATGGAATGGTAATAAATTAATGGCCTGTAGCCAACCAATGATCCTATGGAGCCTGGCAAACTAGACAGGCTGCAGTGTTGCCAAAGCAGCATCTAACAATAAATGACTGAAGATTTGGAGAGAAGACATTAAAAATGGTTATCTCCCAAACAACACAAGAAGCAGGAAGTCAAATCCTACTTCACTTACTGTTACAACATGTAATTGGCTACAGTAACTAACTACATAAGATCTAGGAATTGACCTGCCGTTTATATAACTTGAGCCTAGAAACTCCCTTTAGAGAAGCACTACAGAAAATCTACTTTTTGCAAATAATTCAATTCCACTTTGGACAAATAAATGAGGTTTTATTTGCCAATATGGAAGTCTTAAGTTTAGCGGCATAGCTCTGCGTTTGGGTTTTTCATATGTAGACATAAAATTAAATGTATGAGCTAATCTGGGCATGAAGTCTCTAAATTAAGCACACAATTCTAAGGATTTTTCCTATTTTTTAACACTTTCTAGAAAGGAAGGGAAGAGACAGTGAGAAATTAAAATACTTTTAATATGGAGGAAATACTTTTAGATCCTCACCATGTTATCTATCTGAAGACTCTGAATTTGCTAAAAATTTAGACTACTCTTTTGATATTTTTAGTCCTACTACAGATCTACTAGGCTTATAGTAGTCATCCTATTAAAATTCCTTATTTCAACATCAGCCCTTCTAAAAAAATACGAACTTCTCCAAATAAAAAAAAATTCCTAATTACTTTGAGTTAGGAAAATAATCTTCTTTACATCCTAATTATATAGCACCTTAAAACAGAAATATGGTAAAAGCTCTTCTCCAAGATTAAAGAAATGGAACAACAGATAGTTAAGACTGTTTTTTCCTGGAAAAGGCCACAACTCAGAAAATGTCATTTGTAGTGACAGAACACAAAGATAGGAAAGGGCTTTTATGCTAGCAGTATCAAATAATGTACTTTTATTAAAAAACAGCCAAAACACCTAAGTAACTTAGAAGCCTACATTCCATTTTCAAAGGCAATTTAAGGACAGAATTTCCCATAGAATGTTGACATACGTGGGAGAGTTGACTGTGAATATGTGTGGTTTTGAATACAGGGGGCGAGGGAGGCATTTTTGACTCAAAACCGGCATGAAAGTACAGATTGCAGTAATATAGATTTAATGACAATTTAAGGACAGAATTTCCCATAGAATGTTGACATACGGGGGAGAGTTGACTGTGAATGTGTGGTTTTGAATGCAGGGGGCGAGGGAGGCATTTTTGACTCAAAACCGGCATGAAAGTACAGATTGCAGTAATATAGATTTACTGAGTACAAGGGCATTTTGAGACTAAAATTAGGCTTTATGTGGATAAAGTGCTGGTGGATAGAAATTTTAACTATGGAGAAGCAAAAGAAATTAAGGCCCCTACTGTCAGTCACTGCATGATCAGCTGAGGCTTACAGGCCTTGAGGTGGTCAGGATGAGTTCACACCAGGTAGTGAGGTAGCTCTGATATCAAGGAGAAGAGGACCGTGAGTCTTGCACCATGCCATGTCACGTAATGACCCTACACAGCACTTTTGTCAAATGCAGCCTACCAACTGTCTCTGCCTTCTTGTCTCACAGTCTGATAGATAGATGTGAGTTGGCAATAACCTAGCAGAGAAAAGTGACTTGGAGCCTGAGCAATCTCTCCTCAAAACATTGATGTCTGCTTATATTGCGCTTAAGTTCTTTGGGAAAAACAAAGAAACAAAAAACAACAAAACAAAAACTCCAAAGGCAATAGAATAACTTTAGTTTTAGTGTATTGTTTTAAGATATGCTATATGTCATTGTTCTCCAAAAGGCTAACCAGCTACATTATAAAATTTTACTCCTACTATATTTTTTTACATCAGGTATAAAATTTAACATTTAGTAGAAATCCCATAGTAGGTTTAATTCAATATATTTTTTATACACTATAAAAGACTACATGTCCTATTTGCCAAGAAGAACTGGCACCATGATATAAATATTTATTTGAAAATAGCAATTCAACTCAAAACGCACACACAGCGATCCCGCTACGCCGCGCACGCGTACGAAGCGTTCCAGGATTCCGCATCAAGCGCATCAAACTGTTTGCTACAAACTGCCATACAAACCCAAAATTGATTCTTTCCACATGTTTCGAAATCCTCGCCGGCACGGC
>NW_009611702.1:0-2725 GCF_000690535.1 Cariama cristata
CCAGCCCCCTGACCCCCAGCCTGCCTTCCCCCCGCCACCCTTTAATCTTCCTCGCCGCCTGTTTCTAAACTGAGAGTTACAATGATCGACCAGAGCAAGAATTTGTTTGGGGTTTTTCTTTGCTGGTTTGCAAAAACACGTTATAAAGAGGAAAACACACTGCCTGCCTCTGCCCCAGGACGGGGTCAGCAAGCACGGCGGGGGATGCAGGACTTTGCCCGTGGTGCCTCACCAGGGCCAGGCCCAGGCAGAGCTTGGGGGTTGCTTTTCCCTTTCATCAGATGCCAGGCTTCAGCCCAGGATTTATACGGTCAAACCCCGAATCCCTGGAAGGCAGGGCTTGGCGCGGTGGGAACACAGATGCTGCCTTTACCCCGCTGCTGTAATTACGCCACCAAACTTAGACAGCAGCGGAAGAGCCGTATGTAGCGCTACAATTAGGAGGCTGTTTAATTGCAGTGTAATTGCATTATTGTTTTCCTCTCCCTGGCTCCAGTTGCCAACAACCAGCTGAGCATCAGGAGCCACATTGCAAACCCAGGCACGCCGGCTCCCCGCCACTCCCCGCTCCTGCATCCTCTGAGCATCGCTGCCGCCGTAATGCACGTGGCCGGACAGCTCTGGGGACAACAGGCTTGGCACCCCAAAGGTGACCCATCACACGTGTACAGCCCCGTTGGGTCAAGAGCAGCGGGCAGACCTGGCCAGAGCATCCAGGTGGGGAAGGAGCCACCAAAATACGTATCATCTGCTTGATGCAAGACGCTTTCTTTGAGCAACAGACATCGTTCTCCTCTCTCTGGGACTCCCCTTCTCCTGCCCAAGGCACGCTGGCTGGCCTCAGGAGCAGCCAGGAATGATTTCTCCCTGTCAGCCCGGAGATTAAAATGGATATATGCATGGGAACCAGCAGCAGCAATGGAGACGACATGGGAGAGCAGCTGATTTATATCACCTTGCCCCTGCAAATGTTGCGCATAAATCTCCTGCTTTTCAAGGCAAAGCGTGAATCAGAGTAGCTCCGCTTGACTTCACTTTATCTCCTCGCGGCGTGACTCATCCTCAGAGCGTTGAGTTGGGCTTCCTATGGAAAAGTGACGGATGTACAGGGCCAGCGGACTGGCTTTGCATCGGGGATTTCACAGCACCCGGCAGGAACGGTGCCACCACCAACTCCATCGTTGTATATGAAGAAAAGGAGAGTCCAAGAGAAAAAAACCCAGTTGTTCCCGGTCCAACACTGGTTTGGGCAGACCCAGCTCTGGTCCCCTGCTCTTGCCCACAGACATTGCCATATCCCCGGGGTTTAAGCTGGAGCAAAGCCCCCCCAGGATGTTCACCAGCCCTGAGGCTGCAACAAGGAGCTTCCATGGATTACTCCGGCCACGGTGCCAGGAGGAGGGATGCACGGAGCACAGCCCTGCTGGGGGCTACGTGACTCCGACAGAGGTGGAAAGCATGAGCAGGGCCTGGCATCTTCTGCAGGATGGCTCTAGGTTGATGGCACTGCTAAGAGGAGGGACGATAATACTCAAATGTCGGGTTTAAAGTGTTCTGAGAGTGGGAGGAGGTCTGAGAAAGACTGGGGGAGCTTTGAGTTCCCACCAGGGCTGGGGGCTGCTCCAAGTTTCTGCCCAGCCGTTCTTGGGCAAGGCTCTTTAAAATGAACAGGCGCGGTGGCTTAACTCCCACATTTCACCATTTCAATTCTAGAAGTACGGATAATGTTTAGCCGTTGGCAAATGGGGCCGGGCATCCTCCCATTGCAAAGGCTGAGCTGCCCAATGCACCCATCGCTGCGAGTCCTCCGCTCCCCCCGCCGCGGTGGTGGCAGAGGCTTTGCCGGTGGAGCCGGCCACATCCCCTGCACCATGCGAGGCGGCAGCTCCTCTTGTTTTCACAGCTGATGTCAGGTCTGGAGAGGTTGTGGCAGAGCTACGCCGGGGAGGAAACGCGGCAGAGGGTCGGCCGGCCGCTGTGGCCGTTGCTGCCGGCACCTGGGCTTGTCTCGGCCCCGTGCCGATGGGCAGGCTCCTGGATCTGCAGCACCCTGGGGTGCAGAGGAGGCTTTCCAGGGATGAGCTGCTGCTCCGAAACCCGGCCAAGCTCTCCGTGTTTGGGAGCACGGGAGGAACGGCAGCATCGCTGGGTGATGCTCTAGCCAGATATCAACGTGGAGAGCCACTGACGTCTTGCAAAGCACTTCAGAAGCTGCTGGCAGCATCCCTCGCTGGAAGGCACTGGGGGAGCGTAGAGGATCGGCCAGACCCTGGTCTGTCCCCGCGATGTCCTCAGTCCTCCTTCCCCTGGGCTGTGCTGAACGCAGCCTGCGAGCGAGGTTACCCGGAGGTGGGGATGGAGGACGTATGGCGGGGAGCCTGGGCGCAGCCAGCAGCGTGGTCATGGCGAGAGCTGCGTGGACAGCCACGAAGGGAGAGACGGCCCTGTAAAGCCCAGGGATGTGCAGCCACCCGGGGCCCTGATGGCAGCAAGGATGCTGCCCGGGGAAAAAACTTGGCTCCAGAGAAAAGCCAGAAAGCCTCTTCCCTTCTTTCCTTTAATGATCTGCTCTTAATAAAGTCACGGGCAAAGGAAATATATATATATAAGCAGACCCTCTGGGTTTCCCTTCATTGCACCCTGCTGTCGAATGCTTCCCAGAAGGCTGCGGAGAGCTCGGCCGAGCCCAACACACGCCTGTCCCCAGCAGCAAGTGTCGCAGCGC
>NW_009611702.1:2756-3113 GCF_000690535.1 Cariama cristata
ATCGGCTTGTCCCCCTCTGCAAAAACAACAGGCGAAGAAAGAGCACTTTTGTTCCTTCCTCCTCTATTGACACAGCTGGGAGGGCTGGAGCCGGTGGAGGTCCCTCCTCCGTAGGGCCAAGAGCCTCCGCACACTCACTTTGTAGCTCAGGCGGTGCTGGAAGAGGCAAAGCTCCTTCGCCCACCTTACACGGGTTTGCTGGGCGCAGCCAGAGCATCCCTTGCCCTGTGCTGAGGCCCCGAGCGAGGTGGCGATGGGGAAAGATGTCACCCCAGCTGCTCCTGGAGGGTCCCCTCAGAGCTGGCAGCCCCGGGGAGGATCGCTCCCGGGATGAGGGTGATGTGCAACCCCAAAGCT
>NW_009611702.1:3404-8209 GCF_000690535.1 Cariama cristata
ACGCTGCTTTAACACGAAGGCACCAAGCCCTCCTCTCCCTTCCATTTCTGTTGCAGAATTTACTGCGCTGGCTTTCCCAGGTGTCCACTGCAGCTATCTTATTGCTTTTTATTCTAAGCTCCCCAATCAGCGCTGTACCAACACAGGGAAGAGATTAATTAAAAAAGCACAGAGAGGAGCTATACGTTTCCCCGTAAATAAACCTTTAGGTATTGCTGTGTGCGTGGTCGCAAAGAGCCACAACCAGCTGGGATTCCAGGAGGGAGCCCTCAATGTCTTAGGGCAGAATGTGCCCTCCAAGCCAAACTCGGGGCCTCATCCAGCCGACATTTAAGAGCATGAAGCATCTTGCTTCACGGCCCCCACGAGCACCATCTCCAACCATCCCTCCCCGGGATTTTGCCACTGATGTGCACGGAGCTGGGGGCAAATCCAGCGCCCGGCCATTGCCTGATCGGTGGGTTTGCTCCTCTTTGCCTCTGGTCTCCAAGGCAAGAGACAAATGCAAAGTATTCCTTTATCTCCCTGCCTCTACCGAACGACAGGCAAAGCAATAAAATGCATTTTTTTATAGAGCTGTAAATTTAATTTCCTTTTAAACCATTTGCTTCCACTTATAACTCAATGGAAATCCTGCGCTGCTGGCAAAGCTGCAGCATCCTTGTCCTGCCATGAATGTATAGAAGCAGAGGGCTGCAGTTTTTGGATGAGCTTGAAAGTTGATGGAAGGGAAGATGGGGTGGGGGAAGAGAGGAAAATTCTTAGGGCATTAAGGGCCTATTTTCCATCTTCCTCATGAACCTTCCTCAAGGGAAGAGCTTGAGCTGCTTTATGGGGGCACAATTAAAGCTGTCTCTGTCTGCAGGACAAAAGTTCAGCCCCAGACTTTGCTGCGAAGGCGAAGACACTGGTTGTGAAGGGGAGAAAAAAAAATATTTTCTGGCCTGAAAAAATGGATGAAGCTTTAGATTTGGTGCTAAGAAGCAGCGATGTGGGCTCATGCACACGCCCAGCATCTTAAACCATCAGGAAACCAGGGAGAATTTTCCCAGCGAGCGAGGCAGCGGCACCGGGATCACCCGCCCTTGGCACGGGAGATCAACCTCGGCACGAAGCGGCGGGTGTTGGGGTTGATCCTCCGGAGCAGACCCTTCCCTCAGCAGGACATCGGCCAGGGCAGAGCCCGCTGGTGGGCCGGCCCCCCTGGACGCCCCTGAGCGCATCCCTTGATGGAGCTGATGGGAAGGAGAGGAATGGCTGCCTCCGGCGAGGGATGCACGGTGGCCCTGGAAGTCTGAGGCACCCATCGACTCGCTCAGCTCTGGGTCTACCACGCCAGGGACCTGGATCCAGACCAATTCTCTCCTCTGAACCCCTCCAGCCTGTGCACAGGAGGTGTTTGCAACCTGTACCTGCAGCAGCTGCTGTTCTGGGACGCCAGCGGGACTGATGGATGGTGCTCGGCACTGTACAAGGGTGCCTGATCCGTGCGCCTCACCCCAAGGCTGTAAGCATCGTCCACCAGTGCCCGGAGCTGGCACTGAGCTGTGGGCATGCTCTGGGTACCCATTTTGTGTCTCCCGCCCAAAGAGAGTGGCCACGTCCCCATCACCTACCTGGCACCTGAGGGCTCCTCTGTCCTACTTGGGCTCCTCGTGAGCTCTGGATGTGCGGAGCTTCTCGGCGTGGCAAATCCCAAAGGCTGGAGAGGCCATTCCTGATTGTCCTGGGCAGATCCTCCTGTGCTCGTGCTTGTCCCGTGCTACTCGAAGGCGGCAGGCTGCTTATCGGGAGCTGGATCTGCGGGAGAAGGGAGCAACCCAGCTCAGCAGGGAACGACTGCATGGGGATGCTGGAGATGGGCTCCAAGCCCCCACCGCAGGGACATCGTCCTGCCACCCCGGGTTATCCGGTCCAAAGTACGGACTTCCAAAGCTCTTTGGAAGAACCTCCGATGGAGAAGCTGGTCCGGAAAGCCAGCGCAGGGATTTTGGAAGAGCCCCCCCCGATCTGGCTGGGAGGGGGATGCTGCTGCGGGGTTCACCAAAGCTCCACGGTGCTGCCCCTGCCGAAGCCAGCACCCCTGAGGGGCCAGCAAGGGGAAATCAAGCACCCATGGTGCTGCCGTCCCTCCTGCCCCCGGTCTGCCCTCCTTGCTGTTGGCGCTGCCAGGCCCTGCCAGGCCGGGGAGGGCTGGGTGCTCTGGCTGCCAAAACCTGAGAGGTGCCACGTGCCGAGGGACGCAGGCCACTTTCTCCCTGCCTTACCGCCTGTTGATCTTTAAGCTCTATTTTTATCCCGCTTTTTTAATTGAGTGATGAGGAAGGAGGACAGGGGGGCTCTCACTGTCTCTGCCGCTGCCTGTACCAGACTTCATGTCCAAGTCCTCCCCTCCAGCCCATCACCTCCCCCAGGGATGCTCACCAGGCTGGCTGGGGCTCTCTGGCCACGCTTCGGGGTACCTGCCCGCAGCCCAACACCCAGCACCCTCCTCGCCCCATCCTGGGAGCAGAGCTGCTCGCAAACATCTTCAAATCCCTCCTCCTTGCTCTCCAAACTTGCATAACTTCAGCTAATATCCAGGTTGTTTTGGGGGAAAGAAACCCCCCTCCTGCTCTGTGCCTGTGCAGCACCCGAGCACAAGGTGCCCTGCCGAAAACCAGAAGTGTATAAACAAATAATTACAGTTACACTTTAAGTCCAGCTTAAGGCATTGCACAAATCAAGCTTGATTCATCCCCACGGCCCGGGAGGTGGCTGCTCGACCCACGTGGATGCTACTCATTAACGACGGGGGACTTGTTTGCAAACCGAATGGAGCCCAGTTAATTAATCCGGTACAGGTGAGCAGAGCTCCCAGCACCGGCTGCTCGGAGCCGCTCCCATCCTGGAATCGTTTGCTTCTGCTTTGGGAAAGCTTCATGCTGCTGCTTCCAGCCGCATCCACGGCGACTCTGAAACAAGACGTGAGGGTGCCTTTTTGGGGTGAACTTTTGGGCAGGCAGCCGTGGAAGCAAAGCAGAAAGGAGTTTTACAACGACGCAGACAGGCGCAACCCTGAAAACCTCATCCCGACATCCACGCCGCGCAGCTCCTCTGGAATCAGGACGTGACCCGTTTCCACCGCCTCAGGTCACAGCGGCAAAGCCAGATGTTCAAAACAGCAGCAGAGCACCCAAATCTTACCCAGACCACAGTCCTGGGCTTCTGGAAGCATTAAATCTCCCCAAGCTACGATCTCTTCTCTTCTGCAAGCTCCCAACCCAGGGTGTGAGCAGTCCCAGCTCAGCCCTTGGACATCCCTTGGTGGCCACGGTCCTCGGATCTGAAGTCGGGGTGATCCGAACCAAAGCTGCACCTGGTGCCGAAGGTTTAAAACCCTCAGAAGTTTAAAGCGCGATGTGAAGCCCACTTCAAAGAGCTGCAGTTTCCTACTTGATAACATCAGGAGTCTGGATCAAAGGCTGAATCCTAGGAAGTCCAGCAAGGGCAGGGAAAATAAAATCTCTTCCTCTAGAGCATTCCTCACTGCTGAAAATCAGCTGCTGGTTTAGGAAAATTAGACCATCGTGTGAAAATTATAGATGATGCTGAAGCGTGCTTCTCTAATGGCTTTACAGGGTTTGAAAGAGGTTTGCTAGCAGAGGGCAGGGGTGGCAGCGCGTCTCCGGTGTTATTTGAACCCGGTCTTGTGCATCAGGGTACATCCAGCTCTGCCGCGGGTGGGGACGTGGCTCCCACCTTCTCCCATCCCAAAGGGGAGAGGAGCGAAGGGGAAGGCTGCGAGCAGAGCCTGGGACGGAGCAGGCAGCTGGGGACAGAGAGGCACTCAGCCACGCACGGGGACCCACGACCCAGCGTGGGATGTCCCTCACAGGTCTTGGGTTCGGGAGCATCCCATGCCCCTGGTGCCTCTCGGCAGCTGGAGGCAGATATTCCTCTTTTTCAGGCTGTTTCCTGCCTTCCATGCCAGCCACAGGCACGGCCGTAGGCTTTGCAATCCTCCCAGCTTTTAAGTGTTCCCAGTTGGCCGATCTCTGCTGGGTTTGATATCAGCGCTCTGGTATGCCGGCGTTGGGATCTGGACTTTGCTGGAAGCCACCCCGGAGAACAGCTTCATCTCATCCTCCAGCCCCGATAATAAGGTGAGAGGGAGCAAACCTCTCCCGGCTGGGAGTTCCTCCCGCAGGGCACCGCACCAGGCTGGGCTCTCCGGGCTGGGGGACGTCGGAAAGCCACCGCCACGTGTGGATGGAGAACAAGCTGTCACCTCGGGATGTCCCCATCCCTGCTCGCCCAGCCCGAGCCCTGCGGGACAAGGCAGTGTGGGGGGAGCTCTGCCCGTGGCTCCTCCGAAAGCCCTTGGTCCTGTGCCGCTGCTGAGGGCAAGGGGCACGGTGGTCCTGCCTCCTCTGCGGCTCTCGCGGGGCCAGCCTGGCATTTCCTAATGCTTTTTGCAGGACAGCGACTGTCTCGGCCCGCTGGGAATCTCAAAGTCCCAAGAAACAGCAGTAAAATGGCCACGTGCATTAAAAAGCCAAAAGGGACCAACACAAGAACAAGCCATGGGCAGCACTGGTGCCCCGAGCTGACTCTGGGCAGAGGTTTTCTCCCTGGCTTTGCAAATGCCATTGCTGAGAGGCAGGGTAAAAGCAGACCGCCCGTTTCATAAAGCAGGCTCTGACCGCGCCGCCTTGAAACAATCCCTTTTCACCCACCAGCAAAACCCCCAAAGACCCTGCAAAAGCCTGCGAGTGCCCCCAGCCCTGTGCCGCCCGGGTGGGCTTTGCAGCGGCTGGATGGAG
>NW_009611702.1:8257-9789 GCF_000690535.1 Cariama cristata
TGCTCACACCCGCCCTGTGCCACCCGATGCTGCCAAGAGCACGGAGAAAGGGTGCTGGGGACAAATCAGGGGGGGCAGGTGTGCCACAAAAGCATGTGCCGTGTACCCGTACCGTTAATCATTGCGGAAATCCCTCCTGCAAACCCATCCTTGCCTCTGCTCCAACGGTCCGGGATGCATTTGCCACATCCCCGTCCCGAGTGCAGGCAGGGGCTGCACGCGAGGCGTGTCCCGGGGTGGGCTAGGGCTCCTCCCCACCCTCCTGCCCCTCGTTTCGCGTCCCACAGCACCCAGGGACAGCGGATCCTTTCTCTGCCCTCCGCCTCCGCAATGATTAGTGCCTTTCAGGAACGGGGTTTGTTTTTTTTTGGGTTTTTTTTTTTTTTCTTTTTTTTTTTTTCTGGCTAGCCGGCCCCAGATGAATAGCTCTGGGCAGAAGCGAGCAGACAGCATCCCCTGTATTCCACCCTTCATATGAAAACCAGATGCCACGAGTACGGTTACAAATCAAAGCTGACAGGGGGATGAGAGGTTTACTTAGGAATTGAGAGAGGGCACGAAACCTTTCAAAGGGGGCTACCGTGCAGCCCCCCGACGCACAAACCCCAAATTGTACCGACCCTCCTTCCGCCCACGGAGCCTGAAAAACACCGATAATCATCCCTTTTCACATTATTCGTGCTTTCCATTGGCTTTTCTAAAAATGATAACTGGATAAGGAGTTGTTACCTGGGAAGCCTTTTATTTTTGTTAGTTTTAACTCATCGCCGCTTGCATTTATCCGGCTGGTTGGGACGGCGCGGGGCACGGCCGAGCCTGGAAGCAAAGCCGTGCTCAGAGGGCGAGGGGCTGGCAGCATCCTGACGGGTACCGCGCTCTAATGAACCGTCAGCGTGCAGAGGGAGAGCTGATGAAACAGCCAGGCTAATGTTTAGTGACAGCCCCAATTTACTAATCCATCCGAGAAATAAATAGGAGCCGTGTGGAATAAAAGCGGAGTTCAAGCCCGGTCCTCGCCGGGGCATTCGCAATGAAACAAAACGTCAGGTTTTATAAATGACCTTTTCATGGAAGTCCCTGGTGAGGCCCGGGAGGAAGCGGGGGGCGGCTGCCCGGGGAAGCGCTTTGAAAGCCGCAAAGTCAGGAGGCTGGTGCTGGATGCGGCCGAGGCCGTGGTGGAGTGGGGCTGGGGCTGGGAGAGGATCTCCAGCCTGCCCGGCCGGAGGACCCTACCTTTGGGGTGCGCGTCCCCCACATCTGCAGCACGCATCGGGGGGTGCAGCTCCCGTTTAACTTCAGAGCTGCAGAGAGAAAGTCCCAGCTTAGAGCTGTCCCAGGCAAACAGGGCTAAGACCTCGATTTCCGACACTGAGTGATGCTCAGATGTCCCGTTCCCTCCAGGGTTTATCCGGCCCCACCGGGAAGCCATCCCGGCCGGGATGCAGGGATGCACTGAAATATTCTCCGCAAGTCGAGCCCTCGCATCGCTGGTGCCACCGTCCTGGGGCTGTTCGTGCAAAGACTGGTGGCTT
>NW_009611702.1:9820-11459 GCF_000690535.1 Cariama cristata
AAAATTTCCCGGCTTGCGCCTCCTGCGAGCCAGGGCTGCCGGCACCGACACCCTGACAGCTGTGAGAGGGATGTTACAGCGAAAAATCCATCGGGATGCAGACCGGATCTGCGCCATGCAAGCCCTGTAACTGTCTCAAGGACCTCGCCACGAACTTGGGGTTGTGAAACTCTCCCTGGCCGACATTCCCAGGCAGGGAGCTCCATCTGTCCGGCTTGTGCATCTCCCAGGAAGGATTCCTCTCTACTGGAAAAAGAGATTTTTTTGGAGCAACCTGCCTCCCGACAGCCCTCGCTGCTGTCACAGCCCAGGAAACGTTTCAGCTTGGGTAGTTGAAAGGATCGCTGCAAACAGTTGGCAGCAAAGATGGCTCGGACTGTGGAAGTGCTTTGGGATGAAAAGTATGTGATAAATTAAGATTACTACTCTTCCCTCTGATCAGCCAGTCGCTGGTTTCCAGCGCGGCGCTGGCCAGAAAAGTCTCACCGAGGGATTCTGGCCTCGCCCCGAGAGCTTGCGGTTGAATGAAAGCAGATCTTTTACACCAGCGTCCAGAGTCTGCTTTGGGCTCTCAAAGTGACAGAGAATTCACCACAGCTTTCGTAATCTCTTCCAAAATTAATTATCCCCGCTTCTCAAAACCTTCCCGCTTGAGTTGCTCAGCCTGCAGCTTCGGCGGCGGAGCCAGCGATGCCGCAGCGACTGCGATGGCAGAGCCTCTGCCGCCAGCTACCCTCCCTCCGGGCAGGTATACTGAACTGGATTCTCATGGTTTTGCACCAAAACTGGACTTAAAGCTTGTCCCTAAGCTCTCGGCATCATTGCGTCCTGCTCCCGTGGGAGCACCACGACAAGCCCCGGGCTCATTGCTCCAGCTCAGCGCGATCCCGGCGCTTCGCTGTCGGAGATTTGCCGTGGGTCACTGCTGTGCCAACCTTCATAGCATCTGCAGGTGTCCGCGGCATCACTTTACGCTGCTTCCAAATTAAAAAAAAAAATAATCCTGAAGAGTGAAAAGCAGCGAGCTGAAGGAAGGGATCCCTCCAGGATGCTCCGGGAAACACCCACCTTGCTCGCAGTTGCTTTGGTTGCAATTCCTTCCTTGCAATTTGCATTGCTTGCAATTCCTTGCTTGCAGTTGAGGCGGAGGCAGGCGGAGGCTGGCAGGAAAGGGGCTTTGGACTTCCAGCCGGAGGGTGGCAAAGCATCGGGGCAAGAAGCAGTGCCCCTTGCGTGGCAGCCGGCAGGGACCCGGCACAGCTCCCCGGCGTGCAGCATCGCTGCCGGCGCAGCGGGGGAATGAGAGGTCAGGATTGCAGCTCACCCGCTCTCGCCCTGAGCAGGTTTTAAGGCGAGTTTGCTTGACCCAAACACTCACAGTGACAGCTAGAGCAGGTCTTCATTCAAACCTTCACCTCCCCGGCAGGAGATCCTCCAGCTGCAGCGTGGGCAGGTGAAACAGGGCTTGACTTAATAGAAATATCATGGCAGATGCAAAACGCGGTGACAAGCTCTGCAGGGCCACGATGGGTTCCCACCTCTCGTTGTGCCCGTGTCCCCGTCCTGTGCTGAGCTGATGGAAAAGCAACACGGACGAGACCTGCCGGGCACCCTACATGCACCCACCGCGCTGCCCTGC
>NW_009611702.1:11501-12353 GCF_000690535.1 Cariama cristata
GCCGGTCCCCTCCACGGCGGCATGATAAATGGCAATGAAACGCGTCCCCGGCCTGGAGGGAGAAGAGGCCACTGAAATATGTTCAGAAGGACTTAAAACACTGGGCTTCGTGGAAGTGGGCTTAGTGGAAGCACACCACTTGCTGCGCTGCTAGAGCTGGGGGGAGAATATTATGGAAAAAGGGTTTGCAAAAAAAGCCCAAATGTTCCATTCCAAGAGCAATGCTCCTCCACTACATTTAGCTTTTTATTTCCAAGAGGATGCCAATGGGATCGATGAAACAGAGACCCTGCACACACAGACACCGGGGCTGGTTCCTCCACCGGTAGCATCTCGTGCCATGCTCGGCCGCGCTGCCCATCTCACCCCTGTCCCTGCACCCTTCGGCGAGGGCCAGCACCTCAGGGCTACCCCACCAAGGATGGTCTCCGTGGCACAACCCGGTGGCACAATGCCACAGTCTTGGGCAGTTTCGCTGGGGAGATGTGGGAATCCTCCCTGTCACCATCTCCCTCCCGCGCCTCTGAACGCCGGCCAAGGAAAACACCATTGTGTCGGGAGCAGACAAGGAGCCGGTGCCAGCCAGGTCCGAACAGCCGGCTCATTGTGTCCCTCCGGCTGCCGGCTTAACTCGGGCTCAGGTCAGCCTAAGTGTGCAGCTTTTCACTTCGAGCCTTCATTAATGTATAGAGGAAATGAGAAACATTACACGGTAGGGCTGGTTTGCGTGGAAGGCAAAAGTGGGGAAGGAAAATAATCCTCCTTCCCCGACACGATGCTCTGGCAGTCAGCGATAGCCCAGAACGTGAGCAGGGCTGCTGCGAAACGGGGGGATGAGCGGGATGGGAGCGA
>NW_009611702.1:12371-14129 GCF_000690535.1 Cariama cristata
TGGCAGTCTGTCCTGTTCTGTCCCGCCGTTCCCGTCCAGCCAGCATCCCGTTCTCCAGGTCACTGGGATGCACAGGCAGGGTTTGGGGATGCTCCCACCCCAATGTGCTCCTTCTTCTCCTCTTTATTAATCCACTTGCTGAAGAACAGGCATCCCACACCAGGCAACTAACCCAGCCCTTTTGGGGTCTCCTCCGGGGCTTTTCCAGCTTTGGAGGGGTGGTGAGGGACACCCGAGGCACGGGCTGGGACACTGGGACCGTGACGGGTGAGGGCAGAGGGGACGGTTCCCGACGGGTTTCCCTTTCAGCTTCATCTCATGAATCACCCGAAATGAGGGCGGTTTAGTTCAGCAGCTGGGGGCTGTGTGAACTCCCGACACCTCCTCCAACACCTCCGTAAGCTTTGCCAGCCCCAGCTGCCTCCTGGGTGTTTCCCGCAGGTTTTACAAGGTCTTTTAGAAAGATAAGAGCGAGCGCATCCTCGGCACCTTCACGTCTCTCTCCTGTCAGCTTAGACAGCAGGTTTTTAGTGAAACCCACAGTTTGGAGCTTTGAAGCACCCACCTCTCCCTGCTTCCACTCTTGGAGCAGCGTGGACTCTCCGGTGGCTGCTCCGAGGTGCCCGAATCCCTGCTCCGGGCGGGAGCAGCTCGTCCTTGCACCCAGCCAGCCTCGTCCAGGCAAACATCTCCCAGCCCTGCTTGCTCTGCTCCATCCAGCATCCTTTTCCCATGCCCCGGGGCAGCCGTGACAGCCCCAGCCCCTCCGTACGGACGCCTGCACCGGCTTCTCCCATTGCCCCCATTCCCATCTCCCCGGCGGGGTTAGGTGTGGGCACAGGGAGCCCGGCGTTTTCACGCGCGTGTGAAGCACCACACGTGCCACTGGCAAGCTGTCAATAAGCAGGGCCGCTCTCTCTGGTCCAAGAACTTCCCGGGCCCTTGTTTTGGTTTCAGCAAAGATAAAATGTCAACATTTTTAGGCACAGAGGGACGGCCGGATAGCCTGACCTGTCAACATCTAGAATGGAAAACACGGTCGTCAAGTACTCGAGATGAGGTTCTAATTACTCCCCACATACCAGCCTGCATAAATACAGCGGAGCAGTCCAAGAAAAGCACACTTCCGAGACGAAGAGCTTTTCCTGGAGTTACATGCAGTCTCCTTTGCCCTGGGAGCTGGGTTGCAGCTCCAGTAGGTAGCAATTTGCTTCTGCTGGGTTTGCAGGGCTTTATGGAGGAGCCCCAGCCCAGGCGGCGTTTCTCTGCAGAGGAAAAGAGCAGCACCCTCCGCGGTGATGGGAACGGTGATGCCGTGGGACAGGACCTGGGGTGGGAGCGTCTGAACGGTGCTGGCGTGGCCCCGGGGGCCCTGGGGACATCGGCCACACCGATCCCGAAGCACCGGAGGACGCTGCGGGATGCTGCCGTCTCACCAGATCTCATCCTCCCTGACTTTGCTTCTGGGAAAGCCGAACAGGGAAGAGATCCCAATGCCTTGTTTCATGGCACAGGTCAAACTCCCTCATCTTCATCAACAGCTTCCAGGCTCCCACATGCCCATCAGGCATCAGAGACAAAGAGATGCTACCCCAGAAAAAGGCAACAAATTTGCCTGAAGCAAATCCTCAGCTCCTGGTCCCAGGTCCCAGCTCCTCAGAGATGCGATTTCTGTTTCCTCACAACAAGAAACTCCCTCTTTAAAACTTCCACCTTGCCTTTGGACAACCTGCCCTCTCCGAGCTGGCTCCAGGATCT
>NW_009611702.1:14194-18433 GCF_000690535.1 Cariama cristata
GAGGGAGGTCGGGGCAGGGACGAGGATGCTCCGAGCCAGGGCACATCGGTGCTGCCGGGTGGGTTTGTGTTTATCCATCTCAGTTAATCGCCGTGAGAACTGGGGGCTCTTCGCTACAGACCTCCTCCTTCCCACTCTGTGTACTACCATTTCTGTGTCACCAGTGGGTAAGGGAGAAAATAAACTCTGTCGAGGCTTAGAAAAACGTTCAGGGGAGCAAAACTCCTTGTTTTAGAGTAAACAGACCCTAAACTACAGCTGGCCCAGCCATCAGCTCTGAGGACACTTGACCACAAGCAGGACCAAGGTTGGGCTGAAGGACCAGGAGACTCCTGGGAGGCCACAAGAGTCCCAGCAGAGACTGGGACGGGGTGGGAGGACACCTGGATCTGAACCAGCGCTGCCTCAGTTTCCCCTCCAGCCTTTTCCCTGCCATGGATATTCCAATTACAACCTCCCAGATGATAAACCGCTGCCTCCCGAACGGCACTTAAGGCCACGAAGGTCTCAGCTCAGGTGGGCTCCTCCACCTCCTTCCCAAACACCTTCCAAAGACTTCGCCTGGCACCTTCAGCCTTGCCATCTCCTAAATTGCAACACCCGTGAAGAAAAGCCCAGGAGAAGGAAAGCAGAGGTGCAGCTTCAGGCGACACAGGGACCCTCTTCGGGAGGGTCCCAGGGAGCGGCAGCAGCCGAGCAGGCAGCGGTGCTGGCTGGGCTGTTGAAGCCCCACGTGAGGGACCTGCCCTCTGCAATCCATTTAGCACTTGGCACCGCTCAGAGGGCTATTTTTAAAAGGTATGCAACTGTCCCAGAAACCCAACTTTGAAGTGTGGTTCAAGGCTTTGTTGTTGTGAAAAGAAAGGGCTTTTTTACGTTTGTAATTAAATGCAAACACAAGCGAGCCCCTGGCTCGGAGCCAGCCAAGGCAGGTCAGCTCCGCTCAACCCATCGAGGCTGGATGTTGTCCTGCTTCGGTTTCACAGCACGCCTGATAGACCGCCGGCCTTCTCTCCGCTCTGTAAAACGCTGTGGTTTGCTGTCAATTAGAAAAATTTGTTTCCTGGCTACTGATAAGTACCAGGAGAGCACAGGGTTCCTTCCCATCCTCTGCAGCCCAGCCCTGGCGTATGAAAATCACTCCCCAGCCCCGGTGGGGTGGGCAGGGGACTCGGTTAAAGGCAGTGCCAGTGGAGATCCCCGGCAGCGGCCGCCGTGGGCCCCGGGCGGGAGGAGAGGTTGCTCTGAACCCCCCCTTGCATCCTCTCCGTGTGCATCCCTGCTCCCAGCCTGCTTCCTCCTCCTCTTCCTCCGAAGAGCCCAAGCTTTTCAGGGTCCATGCTTTCGGCCAGCTTTCTGCATCTGCGGGGCGTAGGCGATGCTCGATCCGGGGAGACCCTAGAACTGTCCGGAGAGGCAATACCAGCCAGCCGGTGCCTGGCGAATGTGGCAGCATTGCCCAAGCACCTCCACGCTGGCAGGAGATGTCTACAGGAGCAGTTGGCATCTTTTGCCCGCGTGGTTTCAGAGGTAGCAGGCAGAGCCACGAAGCTGCTTTAGCTCATCGTTCCCCCGCGGCAGTACGGGAGCGGAGAGCAGCCGTTCCCCCTCGCAGGGCTACCGAGCGGCTCCAGCTCTGAGCCTGCAACCAGTCCTTCATCCGGGGAGCTCCAACTGCAACGGCACCGTCCAGCTGAGAAGAACCATCAGTGCCTGCTGCAACGCTGGGAAAAACGCCGGGATCCCTTTACACCTCCCTGCCAGGGAGGTATTTTGGAGGTGTTGCTGAGCGGGAAGCCCAGGGCCAGCACCCGCTGTTATTGCAGCCTGGTTTTAACCCGGGCTGGGGCAGGAGGGTGCTAATTAAACACGACAGCTTGACTGGAAGGGGCATTAAATAATTCCTGCCGCCCTGTTTGTCCGGGCAGCTCTGCACGGCCACGGGGAAGGGGCAGGCGGTTCCCCTTAATTAAAAAGCAGCAGATCCCAACCAAAAATAGATCAGAGACTTTTTTTTAAGGGGACACTGATGGTCGCCCGCGGCTGCATTTTTCACATGCCTTCTGAAGGAGATCCCTATCGATGCACAGGGAGGATGAGCTGGTTTGGGTCCTGCCGTTCGCCGTGCATTGCACCCGGGGACACGGCCGTGCCCAGCTCCTTCCCGCGGGCTCCAGCAGCCCGTCCCATCCACGGGGCAGAGTTGGTGGGTAACGCCGCGATGGAAAAGACCTCACCGGCGGGTAAAGCCACGAGAGGGGACGGAGTCGGTGCCAGGCGGATTTCAGAGCGCTGCCTGGAAGGCAGGTGGGCAGGCAGCAAGGGTTGGCACGGGGGAAGCCGAGCTTGCAAGGAGGCCAAAACGCAGTGCAAATACCCGCCTGCCGTCCTGCCAGCGCCCGGCACTCGTGTGCCGTGCTCCCGACCCCGCTCCCCACCAGGTCAGGAACCAGTAAACGCGATTGAAAAACCAGGTTATAAACCAAAAGAAAACACCAGGGACAGCACGAGCACTGGTCCTTCCCTGCTGGATTTCATCCTTACGTTCGCAGGACCCCGGAGGAAGGAGGGATGTGCATCCTCGCACAGCGAAACGCACACTGCTGCATCCTGCTGCGCGGTGGAGAGGGCTGATGCCAGCGACTCTGCGAGCACGGGGATGGTGAGACAGGGTCAGACCTCAGCCCGTTTTGTCTGTCCCCCTGCCTCTGAGAGCATCCCAGAGCGAAGGACGGGGGGACAGCCCCAAGCGGGACCCTGCCCATGGGAGTGCTGGCTCTGGTCATCGTTAACTACAGCCCTAAAGCTCCGGGTTGAATATTCCCTTCTGCACCGGCGTTGTGATACATCGGGATGGTTTTCTTAGATATAAATGCCCCGTCCCGTTCCAAGATATGTCAAATTCTTGGCTTCTGCCTCTTCCACCAGCGGCCTCATCCACAAGCTCTTTGCTCCAAGGTCTTTGAGAGCTATAAATAAGCGGAGACGCTGGATCCCAGTACCCTCAGGCGATGCTCCAAAGGGAGACCCCGGCTCTGGGACACTCGACGGGTGCTATCCTGCAAAACTCAAGCCACACATGCAGGCAGGTGCCCAGGGTGCAGAGGGGAGGTCTGCAGAGACCTGAATCTTCCCTCCCAGCCATCCCAACGTCCCACACGGGCCGGGTTTCCCTGGATCCTGGCTTTGGTTCACCAAGTCTAGGATTGGACATTGCTTCTACCAGCTCCTCGGCGATGCGGCAAGCCCATGACAGGGGTGCCAGAGGGATTCCCGGTGTCGTGGGGGATGCTGCGAAATGGCTTGCGAACCATTGCCCTTCGCCGGGCTGCGGTGTGGGTGTTAAGGCTTTAAAACAAGCAGCACCTCGGCAGTGATTTCCAGCCACAGCTGGGATACGCAGGGGACCAGGCAAACCCCGGACATCCCCGCGGTGTCTCCCGGGGCACACGGTCACGATGCGGTTTCCTCCGCGCAGCGCACAGCACATCAATCTTCGCTTTGTTTGCGATAACAGAAAGGCGAGGGCAGGCTCAGACTTTCCGGGAAGCCACATCCATGCGAGTGGGTGTTAAGTGATGAGGAACACCATCGGCCGTCCCCTCCGTGAGTCATCCAGCTTCCCTTCCCCAGCCCTCTGCCCTTCGACAGGAGGGAGAGGAGAGTCCCTGCCCATGCCGGAGTGGGAATTTAAGCTGGGAAATCCTTTCACTTGATCCCAAGCAGACGATGGAGAGACCGAGGCTGGCGCAAACGTGTTGGCAAGCCAAGACCATCCTCCCTGCAAGTTATTCCTTGGAAGCCCAACTCTGATTTCACCTACGCCTGTGTAAATGAGACCCAACCCCACCGGGGCCGAGGCTGTTGCTCCCCAGACGGCAGCAGGTCGGGGCTGAGGAATTAAAAGCTGGATTGCAGCCTGAGGTGAGCTTCTGCAAAATGAATGCCCGGCAGTCAGGCGCAGACACCTTCAGGGGTTGATTCCCAGCTACATTAAGGCCCCTTTATGCTCCCCTAGCCATGTAAAGAGGTCTCTAAGTGAGTGTAAATTAAATTTAAGTTACTTTTGCTTCCTTTTTAAGGCCCCTTTATGCTTCCAATGAGGGGTAAAGGAGCCTTAGTGTGAGGGTGAGGCGGGCAGGTGAGAGCCCCCCCGGTCCTGCCTGCGCTCGCCCCTCAACCAGCTCAGCACCTTTTCGGGGTGCCGGTGCCGGGGGCCGATGTCCCGGGGACCGCAGG
>NW_009611702.1:18492-19140 GCF_000690535.1 Cariama cristata
TGGCCAAGGCCTCTTTTCCAAGTCGGGACAGACTGGGATGTGAATTTTAAATTCCCAGGAGATTTTTTTTTTGCCTGGACAGATGAAGGTATTTCCCCACGTACCCTGGCCAGCTTACAACACAGGTAACCCTGTTCCGCCGGAGAGCATTTTCCCTGCACCAGCCTGGTTAGGATGCGTCTCTCCAAAGCTGTTGGCTGTTGGTGGTGTGCAGCCAGTTCTTGTATTTATCCAAAAAAAAGTTGTTTGCAGGGCCCAAAACCCCCCCCCTGCCACTACTGCTTGTACAATGGTTGCTGACCACAAGAGCGGTGCGGTAGGGTACGGTACGGTACACAGGCGTGATGTGCTGCGATGCCGGCGCCTCGCCGCAAGATAACCGCATCCTCAGCCTCCCCTCCCAGGCACGAGGACCGCTGACGCATCCTGACCTTCTGCACAACCCCAAAAGTTGCTCTTTGGCCGCGGTCCCACCGGTCACCACCAACAACCGTGACAAATACGCTCAACTCATCCCAAGGTCCGTCCATCCGTCCCCACGCCACCTCTCCGTCAGCGCACCTTGCGCAGGCGAACCCCCAGCCTGGCGAGGCCCCAGCTGGAGGAATCACGTCTCCCAAGCGCTCGGGGGCCCAAATCCGCCCTCCT
>NW_009611703.1:0-2123 GCF_000690535.1 Cariama cristata
CACTGGAAAAGCCTGCAGGCAGGGCATATGGATCTTCGAGCACTAGAAAAAAACCCCTAACTTAAAATATGGGAAATCATAGACTTTCTGTGTAGCCCCAATACCCACATGAGACCATAAGCTAGTTTCTGCCGTACCGAACGCGACAGGATTTTCCCAGCGTGAGAGCGCGACGCCTCACGCACCAGGATTTTCCGCCTGCCGACAAACAGCTACACGCCGGTCCTACCTATGTGATAGTCCACGGGTCTGCAGCACAAAAATAACAAAATAAAATAAATGAGTCGCATCGGCTGAGCCCTCGGTGCCAAATGGCTCTGTTTTCTTTTGTCTTGCCTGTGTTTGCCAGGCGCAGAAGGAACAAGGCATACCAACACGGCTCCTGGGCTTGGCCCTCCAGGGCAGAAAGAGGGATCTGTGGGCAAGAAAATAACCGGTTTGGGGCTTTCCCTGATAAGATTGCACGGTCTGGAGGAGTTGGAGGTAAAACCCTCCACAGCCTGGTGCAGGCACCCCGCAAGAGCTCCCGCAGCGCTGGGGCAGCGGCAGACTTTTGTGCTCGGATGTTTTCGGGGCAGCAGAAGCAGCTGCTTCAGTTCCTTCTGTGGGAGTTTGATCTGGGGAGGGGAGAGGTAGGATGCAGAGGAGGAAGGAAGGAGGATGCAGCCAGGGATACAGTTGTGGGGGGGTTTTTTGGAGGTGGGTGGTACCGATCTGTTTGTATCTGCTGACCTCCCATCGGGCATTAGCTGGCAGCGAGAGACATCCAGAGAGAGACCGCGTTTATGGGATTGAGCTTTTGGGGCTGGGTTTTCTTTCTTTTTTTTTTTGCTGTTACATACTGGCGGTTGGCTGAGTCCAAAGTTCCAGCTTTCAACCTGCAGATGGTCTTTATAAAATAAATTTTTTTTATAAAAAAACAAGAACGGATGAGGAATTACAACTGCTCCCTGCTCCACGCTGTTGTTTGAAAGGGCCTGGCCTCTTTTCAGCAGCATGAGGCTTTGCAAGTTCTTCAATGTATTTGATGCCTCCTGCATTTTTCGAGGTGCACGTGAAGAATAAATTGGGTTAAGCAAAACTCTTTAGTTTTCAGTCCCCAGGCACAAAAGCAAAGTCCCCTGGTTGTTTTCACAGGTTGCCAACACACTTTAAGTTCAGACAGCATTTTTTACTGTATATTCCCTCCATTTCAATCTTGCATAACTCACTAGGAACAAAAGTACCAAATATCTTCCGAACATTTCCATTTTAAAGAAGGCCGGCATTAAAGAGATGCACTCCTAGAAAACCGTGATAAATAAAAGATTTTAATAGCATTTAGGCAACATGCTTAAAGTTTTATTGTTTTCCTCTGTACAGAAGTGATACCAACTTCTGGACGAGGGAGGGGTGATACGGCGAACCAAAGCCCACCAGGCTTCAAAAGAATAACAGCCCCGGGGGGAAACTTGTGCGTAATTTCGTGATGACAAGGGGTAAAGGCGCATTACTTGGTTTCCGTGAGAGGTGTGCAGCCTGGGACTGAGACAACAGTACCTAGACCAGAAAGGGTCTGGAAAAAACCATGAGAAATTAGAGGAAATAAAACTGGCGAGGAACTTAGCTGAGTATATCTAAAGAAAATATTTATTTACAGGTGGGAAGCAGATTTTCATAAGGGTACGAGGTCTAAAGAGAGATTTTTATGGCTCAGTTTTAGACTTGGGACTCGAACCAGCAGCTGTCAAGTCTAAAGCTGGTCTTCCCTCATTTAAGGATGAGGCCAAAGCAGCCCGAAGGGCTTCACAACCTGGCAGCCGAGCTCTGCCGCGGGAAGGCAGCCGGCAGTTGCCCGGTTTGGGCTCTTCACTCTGTCCTAAAGAAACCGTCAGGCGAGCAGAGATCTCCTCCCTGCTGTGCATACTTCATGCATTCCTGGTATCATCTGGTGTATAATCTAAGGGACCCCAGGGTACCGCCCCACTCCGATAAAAATAAATCCTCTGATCCCATTCCTTTTGACTTAAAGTTCCCAATAAAAAAAACATCTCAGACTCTCAGAGCAGCCGCTTTGTCTTCTTGATCCAGTGAATGGAAAGAAACAGCTTCAGGGAGAAGAATGGCAGGGAAGCAACAAATCG
>NW_009611703.1:2143-5362 GCF_000690535.1 Cariama cristata
GAAGCGAAGCTGCTTGCAGTTTGTTAAGGGAGCCTTTGGCTACGGCCATCCCAAAGCCTTTTTCTGATCCGGCTACTGCGATACTCTGCCTGGATGTCAAGTAAGCAGGACGAAAAAAAAAAAGAGCATCTGCAGACAGCATCCTCTGTGCTCCAAAACACCGTGCGCTGGGGCTTGCTGATGGGAATCACACGAAACAGGGGTGTTTCTTCTCTTCGAACAGGCTCTGATGTACTCACAATATTTCCTCTCTGCACAGCTCCTAGGTTTTAATAGCTTTTGCTTCTAAACCTTTCAAGGATCATCTGTCACCAAATGCACCCACTCAACTGCCATCTTCCAAGCTAAAAACATATTTGAAAGCTCTCTGTTCTGCAAACATCTCCCTGGGCTCGCCAGTCAAAACTCAGGTAGTAAGTGGGATTGCTGATAGGCAAATGTCACCTTGCTACAGCCAGCCAGGACAGCATGGACGGAGGAGCTGGAGATGCATCACAGTACATACATAAACATTTTCCTTCTCCTAGAAGCATTTTTTTTCCCCCTGCCTAATCCACTCCTTACACTTTTCCCAAAATATCTACGAGAGCAGATCAGTCCGTGGTAGAAAGTTGAACCACTTGGATTTTGTTATGTATTTCTCTGCCGGCTGGGGCTTTGAGCAGATTTGGTGACCTACGGGACTCTACCCGCCGTGGGCATACAGCCGCTTGCAAAGCCGAATGCGTTCCCTACGTACATATTCACAGCAACACCTTTACGACGTGAAGAAGGAAAGGCAAAACATACAGGAAGACCTAAAGGAGAGCAGCACGTACATGAGCTGAACTCTTGCAAAAAGCGTGCGAGAACCAACTCAAGTTGCGGTTCACCCCCGAGAGTCATCACGTCTCATCCGGGGGATGCTACCACGCACCCAAAATTCACACCAGTCCCTGAGGCAGAGGAAGGAATGCCACCTACTGAAACATGAACACGTCTGACTCCTCCTCCGGGCACCTTTGGCCATTCTTTCTGCCCCAAACAGAGTGCTTCTGGTAGCTCCTTCTGGGGCCATGGTGCCCTACAGATTTGCACGGGGCAGCTGGAAAATCATTCAGCTCCCAAGGATGGGGACGAGGCTGGAACTACTGTGTCAAAGCAGCCTCGCCGAGTCCAAGGACCAGGAATTGGCAGTATTTGGGGTGTGCTTCAGCCCGTTTCTCTCAAAAAATAAGCCCTATTTTCTTGTGACATCGGACGTTCCTCCTTGTTTTGGTCCTTTCTGGAGCCTCTAAAAATGAGAGCTGAGACCCATTTGTTTCTCCCCACTGAAGGGATGGAGATATCCAGGGCTGGGCTCTCTCGCAGTGAGGGCTGTCTTTTAAACCCCGTTCATTCCTGAGTGCTGGAAGTCAAATCAACATCTCAACTGGATTATCTTGAGGATTTTCCTTTAGTATGTAGATTCTTTCCATTATCAGTAAGAAACACTGAGAAGTAGCTCTTGTGAAGACTAAGCTCCAGCCTACCCTAGGAAATCCTCCCAGGATGAGGATCACTTGGAGTAGAGTGCACGAGAAAAAAAAAAAAAATACCCCAAGACTTATTGACGATATGAAAAAACGCTCACTGCAGAGACAAGAAAAAAAATAAATGTGCTATACTGCAATTGGTAATATGCTTAGCTTTTTATATCACATTAGGGGCACACATAACACAAAAATGAATGTTTGTGTCATGCAAGGCAAAACGCTCAGATATTATGAATAGATAATAGCACAGATTTATCCATCTAACACCATGGTTTCAAGACCTCCTTCCCTCGTGTGCGCAGATGCCTGTGCCAGAATCAGATTTAAGATTCAAGTTTCCTGTTCTCCTTCGTGGGTCCTTTGCCCAGAAAAAATAGATGGCACGAAGGACCTAACGCCCTGGCAAGGTAAGAGATAACCTTCCCCTCCTCGTTTTTCCAGGCTGGAGGAAAAGCCTGTACCTGTGGTTCCTGCTGGGTAGGCTGCAGAGCTGAAATAGTAGAAGCGTTTTAGATAAAAATGGTACAATAAATTATTCTCGATATCCAGAAGTTGAATACATATTCAACAAGCCCTTCAAAGCTTTTTCCCTCCATCAGGGCAACCAAAACAGTTCCTCTGACTTCTTTTCTCCACTAACAAGACCCTATTGGCACCAGCCCTGCCTCTGTGTCTACAGAAACCACAGATCCTCTGCCCTCCAAAAAGCATCTGACACACTTTAACTGAAAGATGGCTTTCTAAGCCAGGCTTTTTCTCCCATGATCGCACGGAAAGTTAGATTTTCAACAGCTCACCCCATCAGATGGATGCAGGTGGTGGCAACAGGTCTCTGCATCCCTTCGTTTCAGTGCTGGTCCAGCTGCTCCTACGTCCCTACGGGGTAGGAGGGGAGGCTACGGGCTTCCTGGCAGCACCTTCTCATATCCTCAGCCTAAATTAAATCTTTGGAGCTGGGTTTTCTCCAGGAAAAAGACATTTTCTGTGTGCCTCTAGATAGGAGCTGTAAATTGCAGCAGATCTCGAGGCAGGTCAGGTGTGGGAATCGCCATCCCTGATCCCAATCCGTCCTGTCCGTACACACCTCAAGTAACTGGTTGATTTGTTTCCCACCTGCTAGAAAGGGCTGGACTGCCTAGCAAGGTCAGACATGAGCAGAGCTTAGACACATCTTCCCATGGGCTGGGTTAAGCCAGAAGCAGCTTCAAAATGAATCAGCTGCTTTAAGAAGTCTCTTCAGGCTTATGTTAAGCAGCAACTTGTTCTGAAAAATGCCGACATAAATAGTTAGTGCTGTTTTGCAGTTACTACAATTAGACACTGACTATGCCCCTGCTTTTCTCAGCGCTCCCAGGGCACTGACTATGTAGAGCAAAAGCAGCATTTAGACAAGGAAAGCCCTAGAAATGTAGTTTTCTTTTGCTTTCAGCCTTAAGCTACCGGCAAATGAACCCAGGGACCAATTAAACTAGATGTAAGGAAACGTATCTACTCTCGGAGCCATGAAACACAGGATATAACGGAGGTGAAGTTTGTAGAAAACATCAACTCATCGACGTAGTTGGAAAAACAGATTCATCCTGGCTCTCACGCACGTACCTGTGAGACTGGAGGAAGCAGAGATGTTTGAAGGAAGGTGGGAGCCGATTTTCACAGAGAGATGGCCGGGATAGCTAGGCCAGCTTCCTTGTGCTTCTCATCAACC
>NW_009611703.1:5376-9827 GCF_000690535.1 Cariama cristata
CCCATGCTCCGTGACCCTTTGATCTCGCTATTCAACATACATTCCTCTTCCAGTTGTATGATATCTCGGTGTCACGGTGAAGGGGATGGGAGAGCTCGGCGACTCATCCGTCACCCAACCCACACACCAAACGGCGTGCAGTTACTGCCCGAGGACAAAACCAACCCAGTCTGATCACACAACGGGGACAACATCCTAATGCCGATATGGGCTCTGCAATGTCATTTGGTCATTGAACGATCAACATGCACAGGCTACCGAAAGTTTCCCAAACCTCACTATTCAGAGGCAAGACCCTTAAAAAGCCGTTGACACAGCTACAAACCCTACAGCTGCCTAACACACGCTGCGTAACACCTTCCTCTTGTGTTGCTTAGGAAAGGCACTTGGGCAGAATATAGATCTGACCTTACCCTGTTACACGGTCCAAGCAATCAGGAACTCATCGCGGTGTTCGGACATTTGGGGTCAAATCCCAGCTTTCTGTCTTTGTTTTGGACTTCATCTGCTCCTACTAATCTTTTCTGTGTGAGATCACCTCTTTGTTTGTCTTTATGCGGGACTCTAACTAGCAACAACAACTTCTAGGGGCACACCTTGGAGTAGTGATTCTTGCATTGGTATTCAGCGGTACGCCGGTAAAAACTTGTGTTGATCAAAAATGGGGTTTGTCTTGTGAACCAGCCTGTGATTCTTCATGGTATACTTTTAAAACACTACACAAACAGCTGAACTCATCAGCTGTTACCATGCACTTACATCTTTTCCTTTCTCCAACCTCCGTTGCCTTCCACAACTTGCTGATTATTTTTTTTTAATCACAGTTCTCCGATTGCAAGAGGTGGAAAGCAAATTACTCGGGAAGGTATGAGCAGCAAGAGACTTGTTTTCCCCCCATATTATTTTAATTGATAGCAGCTCAGTTCTACGGCCTGATTCTGAAGCTGCTTGATGCCATTTCTTAACTTCCCGGGTTTAATGGTGGCAAACCACTTGCCAGCCCTGAGCGTTTGCAATTCTGGGTGCTCCCTCTCATTGCCCTTTTGGACCCTGCAGTGTTTCTTATCTCTCCTTGCCAGTAATGCACCACTCACCTACCATAATTGCCTTGGTCTGTTGGGCTGATTTATCCAACCTTCAAAACAATTAATTTATATTTGAAATTGGATTATAAATAAACATGTATTCCGCTACCACCGATATGAAAATAACCAGTGCGTTACCATTATTTTATGATGAATGCACTGAGAACAAGTGCACTGTCTCTTTATGTAATCAAATTAATTCCCCTGCTTATTAAAAATCATTATTTGAATGTTTGAGGTATTTATAACAATAAGCATGAACCATAGATTTTACATCTTTGTTTTACATGCCTAGACAACAGACTGGTGTTTCTTAAAGATTAAATATAAGTTGCACTGAAAGTTGCCTGCCTTTTTAGAAACAGATTTGTGCTAGAATTTATTCTGAAGTCTTCGTCTGACATCTGCACGTCCTGATCAACGACAAATATTTTACCACAGTGCCCGACTTTCATTGAAGTATCTAGAAGTGTTTATGTCCACAATTCTAGCAACACTAAACCCTTCCTTGCAGAAAAGGTTTGTACTCAAGAGTTGATCCTCATGATCAACACTAAACCCTTCCTTGCAGAAAAGGTTTGTACTCAAGAGTTGATCCTCACGATCATTAAAGGCTCAGAATAAATAGCTGCGTCCCACAGAGGACCCGGCTCGTTAAGGTACGAAGGAAATATCCATGAATCATCCAGGCGCAATCTGCAAACAGCAGCTCACATCAGGTTTCACAAAGGTTTTACAGCGCTCCACTGACTTCTACAGCTATTTCTTATTTATGCTTGGGGAAACTTCATCAAGTTGGGCTCTCCAAGTCTGTAAAAATGTTTATGCTCACAGTTTTCTCTTTGTCAGCGCTTACTCGAACTGATTGCTCTACTCATCAGAGCATTAGAGGCCAACATTCGCCCGATTTCCTAAGCATCACCAACATCTTTCGACTCGCTGCCCTGCTGCGTTGGGTGACTCAGGAGATGGGCAACGCTTTTATTCTCACCTTTACACAACTTCTGCTTCAAGTCAGCAGCTAGACCCCTGGGTAAGGTGCAGGGTTCCCTCCTTGCTCTTACTACACGGCCACTACCCCATCTTGGAGGAGGACGTGCAACCGCATCTCCTCACCAGCCGTGGGCAGGTCGGGCCGTGCGAACCCGGGGCTGCGGTGCCTCTTCTGACTCCAGCTCCATCTCCAGCTGGTTTTGCTCTGATCCTGACTCCTCTCCATTGCATAGTATTAAAACATTCATTGAAACATCCTGGGAAAGTTCACGTATGCAACTCTTGCCCACCATAAAACATGCCATGAAGGTTCACCTATGCAACTCTTCACCATAAAACATGTTGGGAAGGTTCACCTATGCAACGCTTCTCCACCATCAAACACGCTGGGAAGGTTTGCCCCTGCACATCTTCCCCACCACCTCCTAATCTTTGATCTGGGTGGAGAACAGCACAATTTTCCCTGCTGGGGATTTACGATACCGACTCACGGGAGCTTCCTCCAACCTAGAAGGAAAAATCCTTTGGAAGTGATGACGCTGCAAAGGCAACATACACTTTGGGTCTCCTTATTTGTGCTCTAGAAAGAAAGATTTCTAGGTTGGTATTGACCTATTACAGGCTACTTCTCTGCAAGAACTATTTCTGTTGAAGCTTTGCCATCTTTGCTTTTACTTTTTATCATCTATGCTTTTACTTGAGCACCTTGGCCCCAACAACAGGGCAATTTCTTCACACCCTTATTTATGCAATCCTTATACGCAAAGCTCAGGGTACAAACTCATCTTCAAAGCATCTGACGTACTGTGGAAGGGTCTCCTGTTGTTAGAATAAGAAGAATCAATACTGGAAGCAGCATAAAAACCTGCATGGTGACAGACAGGACGGCGCCGTATTTTATACTTCTGCTCCCTGGAACAAGAGTGCAAATCCACAAACGGCTTCAAAAATCCCCCTGCTCCTTTACAGATACACAAAACGCAATTTGTTTTCTTTTTAAACCCACTCTTTTCCTTTTTCTTTTTTTGCTCAAAAGACTATCAGCAAAACAAGCGTTTTCAGCTCATGATTTGGGCATGACGTAGCATGAACCGCCATGTGCCACCTCCTCGCGCAGTGGGTGTTTGGCCCCCGCTCTGTTCCCTTACATGGTCTGTAGCTCTGGCAGGCACAGCATTCTCCACATTCTTCTTTTTTCCCCTCCTTGCTTTTTAATTCTCATTTCTTTTAGGTGGAGAAAATCCAAACCACAACACACAAGGAGTAATGCCGCCCTCTACTGCTCTCCCAGCTTGAGGTGTAAGGCAGCAAACCTTCACCCCAAATACTTGTTGAATCAACACCACCACAAAAAAACCAACAAAACCTCAAAAAAAAAAAAAACCAAAACCAACCCCACCCCAAAAACCCCCACGCACCAAAAAACAAATAACAAATAAAAAAATAAAACAAACCAAAACACTGAGTCAAAATGCAATATAGAAACAAAAATATGCATGCATTTAAAAAAAAAAGGCCATGGGGACCAAGAGTACTGCTTAAACTCAGCTTTAAGTTCCCACTGATACATTGATATAGTCTATTTCTCAGCAAGAAGGTAGGTTTAATATTGCAAGTTTTTCTCGAGCTAGCTACTACAACTCTGAAGAAGTGAGTGTGTGGCATATTAAGGGGCGTATTTATGTAAAAGTGGACATTTATAAAACCACGGTACTGTCTCTCTCTCTGTCCCTCATAGTAGTTAAACTCACAGCCTTCTTTCTTCTTAATATTCAGTTTACTTCATAAGCAAATTATTTCAGAGATACAATAAAGTCCCAGCAGACCAGACATCACATTTTTAGGTGGGTTTTCTTTACCACACCTGTATGTTCCCCCTAAAGAGATGCAAAACATTGATTCCTTGAAAGTTTGAATCAATGATTTGATTCAGTAATAGACATTAAATCATTGATTTGCACCGATTTCTTGCTCTTGGCTCAACACCCGGTACACGCTGCCACTATGATAGCATACTACGACTCTGAGCGTGCACATAGAAGTCAGGACACATAAACCTGAAAATCTCTACCTTTAAGTATTAATGACCAACTGAATGACCAATCCGAAAAAGGAAGACATTTCCCTTTCACTATATACCACAATTCTCTATTTAATCTCATTTCTTTAGATTCTAAATTATTCCTTTTTCAGGAGTCTGAATCTTTTTTACTTTCCATTTATATTCCCTTGTAAACTCTCAGAAAAGTCAATTAAATTAAAATAGCTCATGCTAATACCACCATACAGGTACACATATATCACTGCAATTGCAATTAATCCATCACCTCGAAGAAAAAAAAAAAAAAAAAACAAAAAAACACCTCTAACACA
>NW_009611703.1:9858-16355 GCF_000690535.1 Cariama cristata
AAGACCTTGCCAAACTCCTCAGATGTACAGATAAAGGTAAACTTTGCAAGCAAAGTCTTATTTAAAAAACATGAATGTAATTTCCAGACGGAATTGGTATTGATTGGGCAGCAGAACAGCAAATGCTGAGCGTGGAGGTCTAAATTACGGGGAAACAATCGATACAGAAGCCCCACTAGAATGGGAGATTTAAATAAGATGGTTTTTTCCCCCCCTCAAGCTTCTAGATATTTTTGTAGGAGATGGGGCAAATAGACAACTCAAACCCAAACAGATTAGGAGATTCAGGGAAATAAATTTCTCCTCAGGCTGAAACAGTACCCAAATCTTTGGTGGCAAAGCAAGGTCAGCCCAGGGTCTAGGTGAGAGTAAGCTAAAGCATGTCCCAGCTTACGTTGTAGATAGAGGTAAAACCTTTTATTAGCCCAGACGATGCTGGAAGAAAAAGGCATGATTTGGAGGCTAAGCCACAAAATATATTTATGATATCTATATGAAATAAGCCACAAAATATCTACGAGGAGATGAAATTGGAGATGTGAACCCTATGTCTGATAGCCAGCCTAGGAACAAGCAAAAATTCTGCAATCTGAGCTCTTTTGAAGGCATAAGCAGCAACCGATATGCCATAATCATGTCTTGTTGACAGGCTGCTACAGCCTGAGCTGGATTTGAAATCTCAGGGAGCATTAAAGCATCTCCATGAACCTGCATGGACAAGACTTGCAGCAAACATCTCTGCTTTGCAACACAACCCTCTTCTCATATAATATTCTCACCCATTCGTGGATGGACACGAGTCCATTTCTCACCTGTGGCTTCTTCTCTTGCTTTTCTTAAGAAGCGTTATTCGCAATTACCCCAAATACACAACTAACATCTGCATATTGGTGCGACCTATTAAAAACTTTCACCAAAACCATTACAGCTGAAGCGGGTTTTGAGATTGTCAGTGGAGGATTCACTTCACCTGGGTAATTCCTTGATGAGAGGGAAAGCTCAGAGCAGAGGTAAATGCCAAGCCATTCCATTTCAGCTCGGGAAATCACAGGCATTTCTTAAACTTCTCTCTCATTAACCCATTTTAACAGGGTTCTTCCATTTCCATAACAAACTGCATCCATTTAAATTCAGTATTAACCAAGAGTTACCTTCACAGTGAGAAAGCAATGCTTGGTAACAAAACAAGAGGAAAATGGGAATCCTCCAAGAGATTTTCCTTTAGACTTACTGAAACATCCTCGGAGGAATCAAGGTGGCAGATGCCTTCTCCTGTAAATAAGGAGTCTTGGACACATTGTCAGCATGATGCCTTTAGGGAAAATAAAAACCCCACACAAAAAGAGAACCAAATCTGCATATATCCACTTACATTAATAAGTAGGAAGAGTCAGAGTGTGTGTGTTTCCATATAAAGGCCTATAGTGCAAATCAATTACCGGTCTACAACGCAACCAGTTCCAACTTTTTGGAAAAAAGACCTGTTTTCCTGAGGCTAGCCATTATTCGTCCACCCAAGAGAGTAAGGCAGACAGAGCATTTGGACAATGATCATTTCTAGTCCTAAAATCTCAGTTAGCGCTAATTAGTTGAACTCAAAGCTTCAAAATTAATGTAATGTTTTCCCTCTGTAACTACTAAATGCTTTTTTTCTTTTTACTGGAAAAGCCTTTTACCGTACATTCAGGTTTTACTGCCCACTGAATGGCAAGTTACGTGTTTGCAAAACTAGACCTTCCATCATTATTAGGATTTCTTCCATGACACTAATGGGTTTTAAAAAAATACATACTTTAATTGATATTTTCACCCGATCTTCCTACCTCTTCAGCAACACATAGGAAAGAAACAGTAGAAATGTGCAGAGACCAGAGCAGAGTGTCTAGAGGATAACTTCTTGCATCGTGCTGCTAACAGTTTTCAGAAATATCTTCGAGTTCTTGCAGAAAGCAGTGATTAAAGCTTTAAAAAATGTACCTGTTTCCCCCCTGAAGGAAAGAAGGGCCATTTGAACATAAATCTAATTGAATTTCAATGCGGGTTGTCTGTGGATCATTCAAACCACATCGTTTAACCCATATTTTTAAAATGTAGCTTTACTTTATTTCTGTTTATTTTTAGTTCGTTTCCTAAAAAACACAGAGGAGCCTAAACCATGAACTAATTGCAGCTCCTGCTAGCTGCATGGGTTAATTAACATAATTACTCATTCGTATCCTGGTCAGCTCGCTGAATTCATGCACTGTATTTCCAGCTTGAATAATTTAACAGGTATTAATTATTTATACCCTATAGCTCTTTCAAAGGAGTTGTTCGGAGTCAATGCCAGTTATTAGACCTGGCAGACAAAGCCAAGCGCTGTCCCACGAGGGCCGGCTCCAGCGTCGTGCCTGCTTTATCCCGGGGATTACAGAAGGGTTGCATTTAGCCACCAAAAAGCATCATGCATTAAATCTCCCTACATCCACCACTTGATTTATAGACGATGCCAGTGAGTTCAAAGGAAACTGGAAAAGTGCATCTCCCTGCTCAGCACCTTTTCCTTTTGGCTAGTCAATATAATACATTTTAAAAGGCAAGACTGCAAGTCAGCAGACATTCTTCCCCTATACTCTTCGCAATAATTTTCTCTTCCAGTAATCAAAGTGCTGATTTCTAGATAGTGAAAGACCGCACAGCCACAAAATGGTCATCAGAACATCCAAAAAAGGGGGGGTTACGTTGAACACCACCCACTCACAGCTTTACCTCTGCCCATCCCACTGGCTGCCCTCTGCAAGCTGCCAAAAAAGCCAGGGTTGATCTCCTCCTGCTAGGAAGGACCTCTCCACCTTCATCCTTGGCTTCGGCAGAGGCCGCGATGAAGAAGTGGCTCCGTGCAAACCCGGAGGGTGAAGTTACAACCACTGTGTAAGTAAGAACCAACTAACTACACGGAGAAGGAGCAACTAGAGGCCAACAACGACATGTATTTACTGGTGGCTGAGGCTGAACTGCTTTTTCGGAGTGCTAATATCCCCGCTATGGGAAAGGATACTGAGCAGCTGGAGATGGTTTTGAAGAAGGCAAGCATATACCAGACAGCTGAAAAACAAATATTTTTATCAAGGACAGAAAGGGCTTGATTTTTTTAGCTTATGGGGGGAAAAAAAAAAAAGATTAAGAGAAAATTTAATTATGTTATATAGACACTATAATGGAGGTGAGGTGCCTGGTATTAAATGGCATTTTTGGAGTAGCAGGGAAAGGCATTACAAGAATTGGAAGACAGGTAAATTCAAATGAAAAATGAGGCACCTATTTTGAACATGAAGGGCAAACAACCAGGAGAACAAACTCCCTAGCAAAGTGGTAGATCACATACGTCTCCATCTGCAACTCAAGGTTAGCAGTGCCACCTCAGCCTTCTCCTCTGCTCTGCTGGTAGAGGTGCCCATCACCACCCCAGCTGAGCAGATTTATGTTATAAAAGCCCCAAACCAGCCACCTTTTTCTTGCCTAAACATAGTTATTCACAAATCTTCCATCTTGGGGTTGCTCACCGGCCTTGCTGGTGTGGGGGATGTTGCAGCCATCCAAAGTCCCCTCCATTTACAGCCGCTGCAAAGAGCTGCGCTGACGGGAAAAATATTTTGCACGCTCCAGCCACGTCTGCCAGCATACAGGAGACGCTCCTCCCTACCTAACAGTTGGTTTTGGGGGTTTGGCAGCTTTCACCCAGGAATCCTTCCCCAGGGTTTAACCGATAAAAATACCAGTGTCCAAACAGTGCAGCCTTTCAATCTTCCCCGGTCCCGCGCAACCTCTGGTTGCATCTGTGGAGCTCCAGGGAGGGTGGTGTGGTTACCCAGATGTACCCGAGGGCACCGCTGGCTATGTACTTTACCTTATTCAAACCATCTGTTTAAAGATTTCTGGTCTATGAGTCCTTTTACGAGAGCAGAGGGTGGGGAGGCAGACCTGAAAGCGTTGTTTCATTCCCAGGAAAGCTTGGGGTCTGTGCAGCCCTCCAGCTTTTCCCTCTGCAGTGACCTCCCTGCATTCCCCGGCAACTGAAGCATCGTATTTTTTCATCATTTTTAACCGCTTCCCGGCATTAAGCTAAGGGTTGTCCTCTGCATTTTGCCTCCTCCGCCGGGGTCTCGAGGGACGTGTAACCTGAAGTCAAAGCTACGAGACGTGGGTCTGTCATTGCCTGAATCGTCAAACATTTCCCATCATGTGCAAGATAATGTTGAAATAACCCGCATCCGTTTAACCTCCAGCAATAAAGGACTGCCTGGTAATCTCAGCTGGTGTTTCAAAATGCTCCCGACCTCTGCCGCTACGTGGTGGGTACCCAGAGCCTCATGCAGACTCTCCCCACCGGTCATCCCTTCTGCACACGCGTGGAGAGAGGGGTCACAGCACCCACATCACCCAGCCCCTCTCCTCCTCCGCAAGACAAGGGTCATCCCCTCCCCTCTGGATTAAATAACCATGGCAACAGGGGGCATGCTGGAAAACCAGGCATTTTGGGACCACCGTCAACCTTGCGATGTGATTTATGACTAAAGGGAGGTAACATGTTATGGTTTCAATACTCTGTGTTACCCTAGGCTGATCCCGTTCAGCAGTGTTACATCCCTTATCGGAGGTGTCAAGCCAGCGCTAAGAATACAGTCCAGCCCGGCAGCCCCTAATGTACGCGACGCCCTCGTCCTCCACAGCGACCAAAGACCAGGGACAATGCCGCTTCACTTCATACCTGGTGCTTATCAGTATTGCTGCGTATCATATCCTTATACCTGCTCTCTTCTCCCATGTCTCCTTTCCTTCCCGTAAGACTTTGTGGCCAGGAAGGAGATGGCAGAGCATCCATCTATTCAACCCCAGCCTTAAACCTGGTTTAAATTAATGCTCTGTCCAGACCCAACCCATCCCTGGTTCTCCCTCACAGTGCTACCAAACCCTTTTTTCTTGCATTGCCAACTACTCTGCCAAGCTCATCTGAGCTAAAAAGCAATAAAAAAGTTAGGGAGAGATTTGCTATGCAAAAAAACCCAGGACAAATAGCCCCGTTTTACCAGTCTCTTTACTATCGGGCCAGGGCTTTCAGAGCTCGGACTCCGCTTCAAGGTGCATCCCTGGGCTATCAGTATGGAGAAGCGCACAGTAACCGTTTTCTTCCCACTGCCTCATCATTCGAGGTTCTCTGTCCAGCTCCTGGCACTAAGAGGTGCCACAAGCCAAACACAACTTCAGTTTTCTCATTTGCTTGCAAAGCCAGATGCTTATTATACTGGGATATATGGCAGTTCGAATGCAAAAGCTCCTGCTTAGCTACTAGTTACAGCTCAGACTTGGTACTTTTACAACTAGAGATATGCTTCTGAAGCTCTTCACAATCTGAAATACTGTCCCTTTTCCACATTTACTTCTGGTCACCGGGATTTTTAACTTAAAGGTTTGTTAGTGGTGGCCCCACAGTAACTTGGAAGGGACGTTACAATTTCACGCGGCCAGCAGCTGCAAATCTGCAAGCCTATAAATAACATCCGCGTGAACACATGCCATTTAATTACCTGTTAAAAAAGCACATATACTTTACAGTCTGCAAACACCTCCCTTTCACATAACATTTCCCATCAGTGATGGGCTGCCGGGTCCTTTCCTGCGGCGCCGTACACCATCGTTCTCCAGCCAAACCAGTACCTTCCCCTCCTCTCTGCTGGGGAAGGCAACGCGGGTCCATAGGAAGCACAGCCGGCGTTCACCTCCACCAAACAACATGGCACATAAGCTGTCCTGAATCTCTTCTTCTTGTCCTACGGCTTCTCAAAAGGCAAATCCACCGGAGCCCCCGAGCTGGAACCAGTGGTACATCCTCCACACGGTGCTTGATCTTATTTCGGAGATGCCAACGATGCGCATCCCAAACAAACCTGCATCGTTTCTCATTTCAAACCTGAATTTGCCTTCAGTGTTTTTAAATGAGAAGTACGCTTAAAAAGTAAAATCTGTGTTTAACCTCCTGGACGCTTTTATTGGTTAAAGATCAGTAAACTGCCATTTATTTTAGCGTACCAGGCCTGCTTTATCACACCGATAAACGCAGTAATTACTTTATGCTGAATACATCTTTGAATGTATATGAGTGGAAACTATATTTGTAAAGGCAAAAATGAGAGACCACCTAAAGGTTTTAAAGATCAGCCAGTAATAGGATGACATTTCACTTCTTCAGGAACATTTGTCCGTAATGAAAGCAATGTCTAAGCACATACAATTCGGTCATAATTATCCCATTATCATTGCGTGGGTTTGAAGGCTAGACCAAGATAATGCCAGAAGAAAATGTTTCCTCCACACTGGGAAACCATTACCTCGATAGTTTCATTAGCAGAGCATTAGGCTCAAGCAGCTTCTGCTGTGAACTGATACTGAGACAACAGCGACAGCCTGAAACAGCGTCTCAGTGCTTCCCTCAAACCCTGTCGCTTAAAACCACCTCTTCC
>NW_009611703.1:16386-30965 GCF_000690535.1 Cariama cristata
GGGGAGAGAAACGCTGGTGATGGGACCACCAGAGAGAAGAAGAGCCGAAGAAAGCACAAAAGCTCGACGCCATCCTCGTGTCCTCAGCGTGGCAGCTGCAAGTATCATACCTAAAGACCTATAAAGCATGTGCTAGTATATATAGGAGCTATATATCTTATGTATACGTATATATAGGTTAGCACGTCGGGAGCTATATAGGATACACTAGCGGTAGCCCCATTCTTAGAGCAATGAGGTGTCTTCAGCCACCCCGAGTCCATCTGTTGCAAGAGAGCTGTGGCAATCCTGACGGTCTCCAGGTGAAAGACCACCTCTGCTTTTGGGACCAGGCACCTTAGACTAAGAAGAAAGGTGTTAAAAGGAGAAAGAAAGGAGGGCCTCTGTATCATAAAATTGAAGCGTTAGCGTAGCTTTACCAAGACACCATGGGCTGGAAAGAAAAGCGTCCTGCCCATCAACAGCACAGCCTGGCTATAAACACTAGAATTGGCCAAATTCCACTTAATTCACATTAATTAAAGGTGGAAGGAAGAATTGCATGATTGGGATGGTAAACTCAATGGTCATAGCTTCCTTAGGAAAGCAAGATATCGTTATATCGGGCAAGTCCTTGGAAAAAAAAAATAATCTTAGGGGTCCAGCATCGTAACAGATAAAAGACAGAGTGGGACATGTGTTTTGGACAGCCAAAATATTGGAAAACAGGGTGGATCAGGTCTTTATACACTGGCTTTTCAAATTTTCAAAATAAGGTGGCCCAAAGGGTCATTAAGTTTTCTCTGCTGATGGTCTTCAGCAAGTTTTGAAGTACGGAAAAAACCATTTTGGAGGGCCAGAGGAAAGCAAGCGCTCCACGAAGATTTTTAGCAGGTAAAATGGAATTGCACAGATAATTATGTCAGCTCAACATCAATTCTGGACATCCTTTGGGATGTGCGATTCTCAATTTAATTGCTGGAGAAATTAAGGTAATATAATGAATGCCAATCTATACGGCTCTATGGAAAATAGATCTCATGAAATGAACTTAGCAAGTTTTATTAAACCGCCTGCAAATTGGGTTGAAAAAGCATTCGCAGCGATGTAACGTAATTAGGCTGACTTACAAACTTGAGCTCACTGAGCTGGTCTCCAGCTCCAGGGTTTTTTGTCTCAGCGGAGGGGAGGTTAAAAGTGATGAGCTACTGTTGGAAAAGCGCTCGGGAGAAGCGTGAGAACGGACGGCTAATCCGGCAAACAGCAAGGGTAGGATTTAACAGCAAGACCGTGAAGTTAGACGAATTCAGGCTTGAAATGTGGAACAAATATTTAAGGCAGAGCAATTAGGGCAATTAATCTTTTCAACAGTTTGCAAGGGATCGTAGTGCTTTCTCAATCACTGGCAAATTTTTAAACCATGATCAGAAATTTTTTTTTTTTTTTTTTTTTTTAAAGACAGAAATGCACTAGTGAAAACAAAACCTCCAAAACAGCTAATGGCCCATCTCCTGCAAATCAGGCTAGATGAGCACAGCTGGCCTCGCTGACCTTGTAAGATACCCACTTATGAAAACTAAAGTAATTTTCATTCATTCTTCTGCCATCCCACATCTTTCAGGCATCCTAAAAGGGCTCAAAAGTGGATATAAATGTAATTGTAAAGTCTCTTTCTCTAAATCAAGGTTACGGACTGAATTTACAAACGCTGTCAGCCCAACATCCTGCAGACTTTCCAGGCTGGAAACGCACGCAGAATACAGACGTACGGACTTTATCAGCTCCGTATTATGGCTCACAATGTGAAAATCATTGCATGACGAGTAAATCCAACGCCCACGCAAATAACTGCTGTTTCCAGTTCCTAATGAATCACAGACCCAGAACGGGGTCAGAAGAGTAGTCACTGTGGGAAAGAAAAGCCAGCTCAAATGGACTGTTTCACATGCTTGCTTGGGCAGGAGCGATTAAAGAAACACCAGTTGGGGAGATTAATGACATAATTTCAGTGGACAACTAGCCAATATATTCATGTGAATTTTTTCCCCCTGTATTTTCACATTTTAAAACCTTTCAAAGAGAGCTGATTTTTAGCTACTTAATATTTAGCAACAGAATGAAAGAGAAGGAGAAGAAGCCTCCCCGATACAGAAGTCAACCAACCCAACGTGAAAGATGGAAACCAGTTGTACCAGCTCTCTGGGATCGGAGTAGCAACTACAGGTTATGGGTCAACCCAGTCAAAAAAGTACAAGAGCTGATAATAAGCTGCAGCAAAAGGAGCTGGGTGGGTGAGACACGAGTATTTCAACATCTTTTGGATGCAAATAGTCTCTGCTATGAGCTGGTTATCTTCACTGATGCTTTAGGATGGATTTAGCTGCATAGACTCAAAAGAGATTAATCACGCACCAAAATTTCCGTAAAACTGGCCTTCAGTTGACCCGTGACACTATTTCCACTTCCCTTTCCCACGCATTTTTGCTCTTCTGCCCTCAAACATATAGTTTTAAGGAGTAAAAAATTTCATATCCGTAATACCCACACCAGCTCAACCCATTTTTTTTCCAGCATCTTCCCCCAGAGGAACAAGCTTCTGGTTGAAGCTGCCACAAGGGATCCCTCATCAAAAGATAAAACATTCACTTTGAATTTTTATTTTTTTTTAAAGTGATTATTTTAATGCCATGGAGGGGAGGGACAAATTTCAATTTTTCTTCAACTCCCTCTGCTCCAGCAGCGCTGAGTTATGCAGGGAAGGGAAGATGCAAAACGTCAGAGTTTCTGAAAGGGAAACCAATTGCTCTGGTCTGTGTTTCCAAAAGGGAAATCCAGTCCTTTCCCTGAATTGGGTGTCCGATAATAAAACTGCAGATCAAAGCAAGAAACGTGCTCCTGGCAGGGACAGCCTGACTGCCAAAATACCATGTTAAAGCCCCAGTCATATATTACGTGACGAAAGGGAATATATAGATTTCACCCTTTACCTTGACACAGATTTGGTAGTGTGAAAATTCAATGAGGGGAAATAAACAACCCAAAACCTTTTATGCCGTTTTGATTTTTTTGTTGTTGTTTAAATATTCAATAGTCCTTTTCTGAGCTACGGAAGCAGCTTAATACAGAAATAAAGTTGCTGAGAAGGCGGTCGGTGTATCATCCACCCAGGCGATCGTACAACCTGCTCCCCAAAGAAGCGACTCCTTGCTGTGCCGGGGTGGGAGCTGCGACAGGGTATGCATCTCAGCGCCGCAGAGCCCAGACAGCAAGCCTGAGCCTTTCTTCTGGGCTTATATGTGAATAGATGTTGCCTCATGGATGCCCAAACCCAAGGAGAACAGGGCATCAGAAATGACTTGGAAAGATTTGAAACAGATGGTGATTTTAAGGTTACCGTGCAATCCCACTCTATGCACTGTCACTAGCAGAAGGAAAAACCGAAAAGGAGGCAAAATAGGGCACATGCAGCTTTCCCAGTTGAGAGGGAAATGCTCCATTTTTGAGCGATGCCCATAAATGCCGTTGATACCTCAGGTCTCCTCCTGACCCTGCTACTAGCCAGTACACTCACCCTGGGTAAGTTATTCACATTCCCCATCTGCAAAGTCACAGAATGGTTGGGTTGGAAGGGATCTTAAAGACCATCCGGTTCCAACCCCCCTGCCATGGGCATGGACACCTCCCACCAGACCAGGTCACTCACAGCCCCATCCAACCTGGCCTTGGACACTTCCAGGGATGGGGCAGCTCCAGGCCACAGCTTCTCTGGGCAACCTCTGCCACTGCCTCACCACCCTCACCAAGAAGGATTTCTTCCTCATATCTCATCTAAATGTTCTCTCTTCCAGTTTAACGCCATTGCCCCTTGTCCTACCACTCCATGCCCTTGTCAAAAGCCCCTCCCCAGCTTTCTTGTCGGCCCCTTTAGGTACTGGAAGGCTGCTCTAAGGTCTCCCCGGAGCCTTCTCTTCTCCAGGCTGAACAGGAGAGGTGCTCCAGCCCTCTGATCATCTTCACGGCCTCCTCTGGACTCGCTCCAACAGGTCCATGTCCTTCTTGTGTTGAGGGCCCCAGAGCTGAAGGCCATACTGCGGTGCAGGGCGCAAAATGGGGGCAAAGAGACCCAAAGGAAAGCACTTTCACACCTACTGATAAAAAACACTCTAACACCTGCAGTGTTGTTCTACGAAAATTTTCTTTATAGGAGCTGATCTTGGGATTTTTTCCCCCCTCCATTCAGGCTGAAATGGCATCAGAACCACCCACAAGACTTTGTGAAAAGCGCATACTGCGGTGCAGGGCGCAAAATGGGGGCAAAGAGACCCAAAGGAAAGCACTTTCACACCTACTGATAAAAAACACTCTAACACCTGCAGTGTTGTTCTACGAAAATTTTCTTTATAGGAGCTGATCTTGGGATTTTTTCCCCCCTCCATTCAGGCTGAAATGGCATCAGAACCACCCACAAGACTTTGTGAAAAGCGTAAACCTAAACCTCACTGTGCCCCCTGCCAAATACCGGACTCCAGCTGAATGCTGCATCCCCTTCCAACCCAAACCAATCTATGATTCTATGGCTTTGCATACAGAGATGAAGCTGCTGGACTGAATTGTCCAAGTTCTCTCTGTATTCCTCATACTTGGGTGGCCCCTGGTCTGGACAACTTCAGGGCCACACCAGGAAATGCTTTCATTACATGAACGTGGGTGGGTTGGAGACATCCCGCATTTCTGGATGCCAATGTATGGTTCATCAAGGTGAGCTCATCCCACTTGTCCGTGCTTTTTGCCCTCCACTCAAGTTGCACACACTTAAGAAATCACCTCATTTTTCTTATCTTCACGTGGCTGGGCCACATGAGCCTGCTGGGTGACCAGGCAGGGAAATCGAGGCAGAGGGATGTGCTGCAACCCATCCTCCACGGCATCGTTGATGCGGTCAGCACGGCGATGGATGGTGCTGTCGTAATGGGGACAGGAACAACATACCCAACGTCACCCAGCTATGAGACGTGACTTTAAGGTAACACAAGACAAGGAAATACCCTTAAATAATAAAATCCTCACTCTAATCCTCAATGACATGCTCAATGTCTTCAGCATGTGTTGTATTAGTTGCCCAGGAGCTATGCCATGTTCTCTATCTGTGGTTTTCTTCTTCTAGCCATCTTCTCAGACACCACTGCCCTCCAGTGATAAGTGCCGGGAGACGAAAAGTAAAAATGCCTCCGAGTACCCTTGAAGACACAAGCCTTGTTATTGCCAACAGTTTCCCCTGTGTCTGCCAGAATAGAGCAACTTTCCAGTTATTTTACCAAAAACACTCTCTGCCACACTGCAGCCTGTGTTTCCTTCTACTCATGACTTCAGGAAAGATCCCAATCCAGCTGGGAGCTGCTTCCCTCCGACCGCAAAAAGAAAAGGTTTGCTTGCCACCGGGCCATCCTACAGTCCATGGCAGCCCCAAAGCGCTGGGCACGTTCCCGTAGACATGGGACTGCCCTCTAAGAATTGCAGAGCCATTTCATAAAGCAGAGTTACCCACCCAAGCCTCTCAAGAGCCGACTGCTCCTTCGCAGCTTTTCACGGTGCCACCTTCCCAAATTACGTCAAATCTAACTTTTCCGTGCTTGCCTTATTTCCCCAAGAGTCTTCCCAGCTCACAGAGTCATTTTCTTTTTACTTTCAAGAAAACCATGGACTTTAGCAAGATGGGACATTTGATGTACTTACTTCTTCTACCTTTTTTTTTTTCCCCAATGAATCTTTAAGTAAGTCTAGCAACTCCCCGCCAGCTTTATTCAAAGCATAGTATCTTTCCTTGCATCCTTCTCTGCACCATCGTCGCTTCTGATTTGCCTTCAAACCACTAAAACCAGCGCAGCTGGAAGCCACCCTTCAGGATGCATTTCTTAAGGGACCCCTTCTTACTACACCCACTGATTCCAGTTATGAAAGTTGCATTTTGGCTTAATAATTACGCCAAAGACATCTACCAGACACCCAAATTTTGGCACACGTATTAAGCCGCTCGGAGGATTTGGGTATATTTGTTTGGGATCTCAGCACATTAGCTACTGAAGAAGCTATCCCCAGGTATCCTTCCCACTTTCATATACCACAAGATAAAAAAGACAGAGTATGGCTCTTGGGCCAATCCTCAGCATATGAAGCATTAAAGAGTTTAAAGAAATGAAATACTGACGATATCGCATGCAGATACGTAAACAGAAAGTGGAATTAGAAGATTCAAGACCTGATCCCTTATTACAAACAACTCAACAGGATTTTATTTTTTTTTTTAAATAGAATTTATACACTGATTAGTCATTTAAAATCCTGGTGGTGATTTTTATCTTGGAGGATTTTTAGAGAAACTTCCAACCAAGAGCAAAATGCAAATGAAAGTAACTCAAAATCCCCATCCTGTTGCGTTTGCTGGAATCAATCACAGCCTCGCACTGTACTCCATTACTGCAAGCCATATGCAAGAAAACCCAAATATTAAGATAGTGATGTCCTGAACCTGTTTTCCACCTGCACAGTTACCTTCTGGGTAATTAATTATGTTATTTATTAATGTTTTATGTTAATTAATACTTGGTTTTCTACCAGTGGGTTTGTATGCTGTTTGAATCTTACAGTCACACGATCAGCTTGTAATTAATTTACTGCTCCAAGGACATCGCAGGTGTAAGTTTTTACCCCGTTCTACATACCAATAAGTCTCAAAACCACAAATGCACCAAGCAAGCCAATGCCAAAGGAGCGCAAGATAAAACCAATTTAAGTCAAACAGGAAGCAAAACTTTCTTGATGTTTAGTTACATCTTCAGCTTTTATTTTTCTGCTGTCTCTAACCCAGATCGTACATCACCGCGGGTCAGGAAGACTTTAACATCACGTTCACCTACCAGTATATGTACCAGCATATAGCACATATATATATATATGCTATCCATAACATGCCTCTATTAAAGCTCCACTTGATAGACTCTCCCTGTAAAATATAGAAAGGTTTCCAAGCCCTAGAGAGAGCAGGCAACGCTGCTCCGGTGTATGTACCGATGTACAATGCTCCTCACGTCTTTAATGGACCATTTTAATGGACCCTCCCTCTTTCAGAGATACAGCAACATCTCTTGGGTGGAGAAACGCAACACGAAGCTGCCTCGGTGCGTCCTTCACAGCTCATTGTCTTGCAGGAAAGCCACCAGCTGTATTTTAGGATTATACGTCATTTCCTATTCTCATTGACATTTAAACTAAATGAAAAGTTACACCTGCTCTGTTACACTGGAATCAAATGCACTGGAGTGCATTGCAGAACCCCCGCCCCCCCCAAAACCAACGGGGGTCTTTATCAGCTAGGCTCGACACCAGAGAAGGATTCAAATTTTAATCTAGCCCGATGTTGTTTAAATCAGTTCGTTTGTGCTACATTTTCCCTTGACACAAGTTTTTGGGGATTTATTCAAACTTCTACCCGAGAAAAGAGGAAGCCATTTGACGAGGAAGCCATTTGATAACAAAAACGTAAACATTAATCTAATTATCAAGAAGCAATTGCAACTGAAGCTGGAAGAGGCAGCGGAATGGGCGGTTACTGGGGGACAGCAGACCTAGTCCTGGTCACAGGCTCACCAGGATGTCCCTTGAGCCTATGCCGAATCCAAGATTGTCCCTCCCTGGCTCCACAGCATCTCTGCTCTCCCCAACCACCAAAGCTTTGGTTGATCCTCTTGCCATGAGGTCTGGGTACAGCCACAACCACCTTCTTGGCAGATTTGACTTCCAAGAGCTCATCGCTTGGGAACACTAAGCCACTGGCATCTCAGAAACCTCAGAAAGATTTCGTTTGGAGGGGGTCCGGTCCGCTCCCAGCACAGCCAAGGTCACGGCGTGGTTGCTCAGGGCCATGTCCAGGTGAGATGGGACAGTCCCGGAGGATGAGGAGCCCCCAAGCCGCAGCATCGGCAGGGCAGATTTGGGTGCTGACTCCGAAAAGTCCCTTTCTCACTCAGATACATGACCACCACCTGATCTTTCCACCTCTCAAGACTCAAGGCACAGCCAAGAGATTTGATGGCACTGCCGGACAGATTGTTCCCCCTCTCTTGTAGTAATTAGCACAAGGCTTGGGGTTTGCCCTAAACACAAATTTGATCCAAAAACGTAGATCCAAAAACGTAAGCATCACCTTTTGTGCTTGCAGATCCCCACGGTTTGGTCTGGAGCATCCTGCCACCACACGCGTGGTCCTGAGCTCAGCCTCCTTCCCTCCGGCTTTTTTAGCATCTCCTTCGCACGCACATGCTTCGTTTGTGACTACAGGGTTTTATTACTAATGGAAAAACATGCTGAAAGAACATCTATGAGCAAAACATAGAAAAACCCTATTTTGAAAAAAAAAAAAAAAAAAAAAAAAAAAGCAGTCCTCATCTTTTCCAGCCGGGAGGTCACGGCGGAGGGTAAAGCTCTTTAAGAAGCCCCTTGCCAAGCTCTGTTAGATATTTTCCAGGACCTGCACCAACTCCGCAGGCAACCAAGTGGATATCTTGGGAAGGTTTTTTTTTCCCCTAAAGTTTCTCATTAGTAAAGCTGCAAAGAGGGTCTCGCAGTCTTATTTCAGTCCTTTCTATCTCATTTTACTTTGATACACTTCACCGCCCAGAGGATTTTTGCTGGAGAATTACCTTTTCCATGGTACAGTTCTGACAAAAATGACACTTGCTGTGACTAAAAAGAAGCCAAAAAAAGAGCGCCTGTGGCCGAGCAGTTTACAATACCATATATGCCTACGCCTACACGCTGCTTTTAAAAAAGGCAGTGGCAAGTTAGACACGGGACCCTTCTTCTCCTCCAAACCAAGTGACGTCCACAAGCTGCCGTGGAAAAATAACACAACACGTTTGCTAGATCCCGTCCCCCTTTTATACTTTCTTTTAAAATTAACCCGCATCAAAGATCTGCGAGAAAAGAGCAGTTCATTGTGACCTCGCTTGGGAGCACAGCGATAGGTTTAAAGCTTATCAGTAATCACATTTTCGGGGGGTTGTAACCAAAGCAGGCAAGCTCTGGGCAGGGGGAAGGTTGGTTATACGGTGGTCTGGCAGCTGCCTGAAAATCTGTTTGCCTGTAGTTTAGTCCCCCAAGGGAGGCACCGAAAGCCTCATGACTTGAGGCATTTAAAAATAAGCAGAAAGAAGAATTTGCGATGACGCCACTGGGAACAACTCCGCGTCAGGCAGGGACGGGCAGCGGGCCTGATCCTGCCCCCGAGGACCAGGTAGTCATCCCCTGCACGGCGCGGTGTCGGTACGAGGGTGCTGAGACCCAGCAGGCAATGTACGAGTCGTTAGCCATAGTGGTGACGGTCAGGTTTGGGACGTCACGTCACGGTGTTGTAGGCTTTCCTCGGTACAAAACCAAGCAAGAAATACTGAAGCCAAATATTTCAAGTTTTCATTAAAAACCACCTGGAAAATTTTTTAATTCTGCCATCTTACCTGTCTTTTTTCACAAGGGTCAGGGATGACAGCAAATAATCTGATTTTTTTTTTTCTCATATATTGATCTATAAAATAAATATATGTTTTACATTATTTCTGCGGGAGCTGAAAGGCAAAGCTCAATTTAGCTACTTGTGATGAGGTGCTGTAGCGGTGATGCCGTTCTGCCCGTGAGGATGCGCCGAACGGATATGATGGAAAAGGCAGTGTCGGTCACCAGGGCTGCTGGGGACAGACAGACGGACGCCTCGCCGTACCCGGCAGAGAGGTGCCATCCGATGCCCTTCGGGAACGCGATTTCCCCGTGTTGCAGCTCGCTTTTCAGGTCTCCCGTGAGCCGAAGGAAAGCAATGCCCAGGGAGTCGGGGAGCGGTAACTTCAGTCCATTAAAAATTAAAAGAAGGGAAATGGTTTCAATTGATTAACCATAAACATTTGCTTCTCTCTCTCTCTCTCAAATCCTTCTGCTTACTTTACTGACCTCGGACCTCTCGAGGGACCCGATGACCCATGCCGTACCTCTTCCTACGGTGTGCAACAACCCGCTTGCCTCCAAACTTCGCTCAGTATCCTTTGTGCCACAGACTAAGTTGCTCCATCCAAATAATTAGAGAGAAGATTGACCAAGCAAAGAATCCGGCTCCCATTTCAATCGCTCCCTTTGCAATATTTTCCAACCATCCTCAAGTTAAATAACACCTGGTCAAACTTCCCTCCTTCATTTTTTCCTCTCTCTTTGGGCCAGCAACGCACTACCAACACTATCAGCAACGGGAGCAGCATTAATTCTTCCTATACCGATACAATTGAATCTAATAAAACCCTTGCGATCTTCCGTGTCAATCACCCAGGGATGAAGCATCCAAGGAATGAGTTGTCGCAGCGCGCCGGGAGCAGATGGGTGTGCATCGGTGATGGGTAAATGAGAGAAGAGGGGTGTTTTTTTAGGGTAATAATTAATGTCAAGATTACTGCTGTCCCCCGTACCCTTCCTCTGAGTTTTGGAAAGCGATGCTGAGTCTTACAGAGGCGTTGCTAAAGAGAAATAGCAGACACACAGAAGACTCGGAGATCGCAAAACCTGCCTGTTTAAACTATTTAAGGCATAGCTGCTTAGTGGTATCAAATATTAGATGAGCGATGGTCCGAAACCATCTTTTCCCTAGCTTAAAGGCCGTCCTTAACATAACTGAAGTGTTACACATTTGCAGCAAGTTCCACGTTTGCCCCCCGCCCCCAACAGACAAAAAAAAAAAAAAAAAAAAAAAAAAGGCAAATGCTCATTTTCCAGCATCCCAAGGCCTTGAGGGACGATGGTTACAGGTACCGGGGAAGCAGTTGGGTTGTTTTTCAAATGGAGACCGAATGCAGGATCGATATTGCTTTAGCGGCTGGCAGATGATGAGATCATGTCTAAATTAACGCAACTCAGCCACCCGGCTGGCAGCTGAGTTCCCAGAAAGAGGGCTGGGGGAGGAAAGGCACAGCCCCGGCTGCCCTGGGGAGGGAGAAATTCTCTCTTGCCGTGCTTGGAGTGGTTGGAAGATGGGTGAAGGCATTAACAGACCAGCTCCAGGAGCGGTGAAGGCCACGGTGGGCAAGCTGTAAGCCAAAACTGTGTTATACGGGAGGGAGAAGTGATGGACAAACTCCTGCAGGGTTGTGCGGGAGAGCCCTTTGCTTTAGGCTGGAGCAACCCAAGCAGCCCAGTCCAGCTTTGAAGATGACCTTGCCTTGAGTTTTGGACTAGAGACCTCTCAGACTGCCCAGTTTTTACCCCCTGCATGGTCAGTCCTGGCCTGAACTTTAGCAGCCAGGTCCCAAAGCCTGACTTTAGCAGCCACGAGATGGGTCGATCCTGCCACAGCCATTGTCAAACATCAGCTTATCGCAAGCGTTGGAGCCAGGAGCCGCATAAAGTCGAGAGGATCCACTCCTATCCTCCATCCATAGTACTGTATAGACCACCCGAAGCCTTTAATACCGAGTTTAAACACCGTGGGTGAACACACGCTCCCAGCAAAGCATCCCCCAGCACCTCAGAGAAGGTGGAAGCAGGGAAAATGATCAATTCACACCAGGATTTCACCTGGAAAACCACCGGCGGGAGGACTGGGCCAGGGCTGCGAAGCTGAAACCACGATGCACCCCGATATCTCGTCTTAAACGTTAGACCCCACTGCCATCTTGTGGCAAACGCTTCCTAAAATAAAGTAAAAGTGGGGGAAACCCGTTAAAAAGTTGCAAAGTTCGCTGGTGCGGTGAGGAAGGATGGGTAAGTTATTGGGAACAGGGTGGGGAAACTCATCGCTTCCCTTAAATGATGCTGAGACTGAATCTACAGCGCCACGCCAGATACAAACTGATGCGGGGGGGAAAAAAATAATACAGAAACAAGATGGTCCAAACCAAATTTGCAAAGGTCAGGATATAATCACACACATAAAGCGTAATTGCTTGTACGGCCACGACTGCCTTTTAGTCGTGGCTCTAGCACGTTAATACCGGCAACGATTTACTCTCTATTTCAAAACATTTAACAGTTTCCAAAGTAATTTAGCATCACTCAGGTTCGAACAAGGCTTGTCGGCCCCAATAAGAAGGATTAAGCTGGAATTAGATATTGCACCTCTGAATTAAAGAACGCAGTTGCTGGAATTTACCGAGAGGATGATTTAAAAGACGGGGATTACGGCTCACGTCGATCATTCACGCGGCACGAAGCATCTTCGGATGCTGAAAACCTGCGGATTACCACCCCTTGGGTTTTCAAAAAGCACCTCGCCGCAGGAATGAGGCAGTTTTGAAAATCCCCACGGTCTTTATCGGGCTGTTAGTCCTAGCCAAGTGCTTTGAGTACACCTCGGCATTTACTTTTTGCATCATTTATCATTTCCAGCGCTCGCACCGTGGCGGAGCCTTCACTTAGCAACTAGGGATCACTTCCTAGGAACGGTTTTCTGAGGCATTAGCAAAAAGTGCCTCGATTGCTGTATCATCCAGCCACGCCGCGGATGGCTCTTACCGTGCTAGGAAAAAAAAACCAACACCAAACCGATAAATTGGTTTTCCTTGCTCATATTGCAATAAGTAACTGCCAGATGCTGTGTCAGATAGTGTCGCGTCCGTGTATGAGCCAAAACACTTATCGGGTTTGGGTACAAGTGACTAAAAAGCTCACTGAACAAACATAAATTAATGAATCGTTTACAAGAAGGGTGTGTTTTTCCTCAACGCAAATCTCCGCTGGCAGGAACGGATCAAGAAAAAACAGGGAAGAATTAGATTTTGAAAAACAGACGCAGAAGGTGGCAGTGTCCTGACCGTTTTGAAAGAAAATCTGATTTCTATCAGAAGAGCTCTACACACCTGACCATCTCCACAGCAATGCTGTCTTCCGTTAAAATCTATACGCCTGCGTTATCGGGAGGAATAATGGCATAAAAACATACGTCCAGACAAAAGCTAACACGTCTTTCAATACTTTTCCATTTTCACAGCCCCTTTCTTTGGCTCTTGGGAAGCGTTTACAACTTCGACCCTACTACACATTACAAGGATGGGTTACAAGAGGCACAACATATCGCCAGACAAACTCGGTTTTCTACTTTCAGCTGGGATTTAACTCCTTCTTTGAGCTTCTATCGTCCCATTTCCTAGTTTCAACTTCTTGGAGTTTTGAATAGCAGTGTATGTTCCAGACAAACTTGCCCTAAATAAAATTAATTACACTGTCGATAGCTTTGTCTTTATCTTCAGAGATGAAAAAACATTTGAAGGTTGATCCCAGACCTGGATAAAAAGGTTTCCATATCAACCCTAATTTGAAATCAATCCACAAAACAGAGAAGTCTAAACATCGGCTTGGGGTTTTTATGGTGTGGAAATTGTCTCTGGGTTTTAGAAAAGAGCTATTAGCCGTCTCCAGCCTCTCAGGGACCTGAAGACCTGTGGGATGAACAGTTTAGATGATGCTATCAGCTGCTCTTGCTAAAACAGGGGCAGGTTACAGGTATACAAGTTACCCCCCTAAATAAATTAGCCAAAACCTCGTCAGCAGGTTTTAGATGCAAAAGCCAGAGAAACCCACAGAGACATTAAAGGGAGCTGGCACCAGACAGACCCACTTATGTCTCCGGTCGGCATCGAAAGCTGGGAAACATCGTCATCCTCTTGGCAGAGGCCGACTGCACCAAAGCCCTTTACCCCCAGCGCCCAGGACGCAGGAGCAGCAACCTGGAACCGCATCAACGGGCAAGGTGCCGCCCGCGAAAACACACCTGTATTGAACCCACTGGTGGGTATTCATTTGGGGGCAATAAGGGGGGGAAAAAACAAAAAAAGGGGCAGGTTGCGGGTGTAGCGCGTTCGGTACATTGTGCAGCCGCCCGTCACTCTTCCAGCAATGAGGCGGGAGAAGAATTAAGCCAACCTTAATTAAAACCCGAAAGCAATCCCAGTGCCGCCCGCGAAAACACACCTGTATTGAACCCACTGGTGGGTATTCATTTGGGGGCAATAAGGGGGGGAAAAAACAAAAAAAGGGGCAGGTTGCGGGTGTAGCGCGTTCGGTACATTGTGCAGCCGCCCGTCACTCTTCCAGCAATGAGGCGGGAGAAGAATTAAGCCAACCTTAATTAAAACCCGAAAGCAATCCCAAACTGGCTTGGTTACCATTGTCATGGCTACCACGAGCGAGGCCGAGGTATGAGGAGATACCAGGGGATGAAGTGCCAGCCCGCAAGGCAATGGGAAATGCCCGCAGACCCCGCCGAGAGTTTTCCCTGCGTGTTGAAACAACATCTCTGTGATGGGAACGATGTAGGACGGGGCAAATCACCTTCACCACATCACACGGACGCAGCCTTTTCTGGCATTGGCCTGCCCGCCCAAGCTGGGAACAGCAGGGGAAAATCTCAGGCGAGGATTAAACCTCGCTAGAGCCGTGTGCAGGTTTAATAACTTCTACATGAGTTATGACACATGGGCAGGCACCGGGGTCCCTGCTGTTACCGAAGGTGCCAGCTTGCCGTCACCCTCCCCTGCGGTAGTCGGGGCTCGGGATGATCACAGCCTTCAGAAAAAAAA
>NW_009611703.1:30994-31237 GCF_000690535.1 Cariama cristata
TGACCGGGGTTTCTTCTCCTGCCGCAAGACACGGCCTCTGCTTCGGGCACGGGGTGTGAAGGGATGTGCTAACCCGGGGAAGGACGAGGTGACACGCTTTGCGTGTCAGTCCACCTCCCTGGGCAAAGCGCTTTGCTTTATTAAATCACCCCATCCAGGCAGGAAAAAGAAGAAGAAAAATTACCAAGGCGGCCCAGAGCCAAGCTTAGCCTTGTTAACAAGGGCAGGGCGCCACGGCGGACG
>NW_009611703.1:31296-31620 GCF_000690535.1 Cariama cristata
CGATGCGGTTCCCCACCCAAATACGAGAAATATCGTCCGGAATGATTTCACCGGAGCACATCGCTACGCACAGAAGTAACGAGACCATCTCTTATCGTCGAGCACGGGTGACAGCTTTTGCCGAACGGAGGGTGACACTCGGTCCCACGCGCCGCAGCCGCACAGAACTGTCCGCTCCCACGCCAACTTTGCCGTCACACTCCAAAAATTCCCCTGGGAGCCAGAGCGACACCGCGCTCCCCCCGTTTTCACACGGTGTATTAAGGCAAGAAAAATCACGTACTTGAAATCCCCCGAGACCCCAGGCTGAATGATGCAGACCAC
>NW_009611704.1:0-1475 GCF_000690535.1 Cariama cristata
AAACCTGCCCCTGCGCATCCTCCACCCGCTCCCTGCAGCCCCCGCTCCCTCACCGGGCCCCCATTCCCTCCCCAGCCTCACAATTTTCAGACTCAGCTTTTTTTCCAGCCTCCCATGACTTCTCAGCCCATCTCTGCTGCTCACCTCCTACTCTGTTCCTGCCTTCAGGACTTCTCCAGACATCTCATTCCTTTCAGCTCAACCTAATTTCAGCCCTCAGCAGCTGTTTTGGCCTCCACTTATTTCCAAACCCCCCACTGCTGTCTGGCCTCTACTTTTCTCTCAGCCTCCCACCCTCTTTTGGCCTCTACTTTTTTCCCAGCCTCATATTCCCTTTTGGCCTCTACTTTGTCCCCCAGCCTCCCACCCTTTTTGAGCCTCTACGTTTTTACCAGCCTCTGAACTCCTTTTGGCCTCTACTTTTTTCCCAACCTCCCACCCCTTTTTGGCCTCTACATTTTTCCCAGCTTCCGACCCCCTTTTGTCCTCCCACCCTCTTTTAGCTACCACATTTTTCCTGGTCTCCCACACGATTTTACCTTCCCACTGCATTTTGGCCTCCCACCTCCTTTTGACCTCCACATTTTTCTTGTTCTCCCACCTCCTCCTGGCTTATACTTTTTCCCAATCTCCCACCCGCTTCTGTGCTCAGATTTCCTTCCTTCTGAACTTCCCTTTTTTCCTGGCTTCCCACCCTTTTTTGGCCTTCCCCTCCTCCCCCGCCCCCTCCCACCTAATTTTTCCTGGTCTTCCACTCCCTTTTGGCCTTCTGGTTTTTTCCCTGCCTCCTTCCCCTTTTTGGTCGCTAAGTCTTATCCCGGCCTCGCACCCCTTTTTTGCTTCCCACCTCTTTTTGGCCTCCATGTTTTTCCCAGTCTTCCCCACCTGCTTTGGGCCTCCCATCGTCTTCTGGCCTCCACATTTTTCCCAAACTCCTCCTCTGTTTTGGCCTTTATTTTTTTTCCCCAGCCTCCTACTTGCTTTTGGCCTCTACATTTTTCACACCTCCCACACCTTTTCAGCCTCTCCCCTCCTTTTCATCCTCCTACACTGTTGGGGCATTGACTGGGTTTTTCTCCACTTTCTCTACTATTTTTTTAAATTATTTTTTATGTTACCCCTTTTTTTTTTTTTCCTGGTCTCGCAGGTTTTTCCACCTCAGCCAAGCTCCTGCCCAGCTCCAGGATGGGGTTCTGAATTGTCCCATGCCTTCATGGTGAGACACAGCAAAAAAAGCCCTCTTGGCAGGATTGGGGTCGGACCTGCCCCTTTCCACGTCCCGGAGGAGCCAAGTGCAGCAGTGCAGCGCCTGCAGTGCCGGTGGTAGGGCAGGAACCAAATGGCAGTCCATCTTCCCTCCCCAGCCGCTCATCTTGGCCCCGCGGGAGAGCAGCAGCACCCTGCTGGTGGTCCTTCCCCTGGGACTCCTGCCCGGCAGCGTCCCCCGGGCAGAGCAGGCAGCCGGGAGCTGCCCG
>NW_009611704.1:1701-2214 GCF_000690535.1 Cariama cristata
CCCTCCTGCCCCTGGGTTGCCCCGCTTCGGAGTTCGGTTTAACGCTCTCCTTAATTAGTGCAATACAGTTCTTATTTAAATCCTTGAGCAAATTAGAACACGCGAATTCGTTTACTGGGGTTTTTCTTTTGCATTACCAAGCCTTTGGTGTCTGTCTGGGGCACTGGTCGGTAACTGCGGTCGCTCCTGGTGGCTCTGGCTGGGCTGGGGCTGGGTGTCCCTGAGCCGTGGGGACCAGGACGCGCGGGCAGGCTGGGCTGGGGTGCCGGGCAGGACACAGGCGTGCTGCTGGGTGGGGACCCGGCATCTCTGGGTTGCATGGTGGGGCTGGGAGGTGCTGCTCGTGTAAAGCAGAGGTACCAAGAGAGGAATCGTGCCCCTTGTTCCTTCTGTGCATCAGCATGGTGCCTGGCCAATCTCAAGCAGGATAAAATAGTGAGAGCATTTGTTTTCCAAATCCCGAGAGGCAGGAGGACCTGGTGTGTCGGGGGGGGCGGGGGCCCGCCAGGGGGG
>NW_009611704.1:2280-3275 GCF_000690535.1 Cariama cristata
TGGCCTAGGGCCTGGGAAAGGGGTGCTGCAGTGCCGGGGGGAGCCACAAATAGCCTTCAACGTTGCGGAATGATGTGGGCAGGCACTTCTCTGCACCCTGCCTTAGCTACGCGGGCTTGCCCAGGACGCTGCAGCGAGTGCTTGCTGCCTGGGCTCCTACTCCTGCCTCAGGTTCCGTGTCCAATGCTGCCTCAGGAATTAAACTTCAATATGCTATAGGTTCAAGTTTACTTAGATTATTTTCCTTTGGAGGAACCCCGTATAACTAGGTGTTGGCAAACACAGATGTTGGCCTGTTGTCTGAGGCGGGCTTCTGCGTACCCACGCTCGGTAACAATCGTATTAATGACAAGGCAAAAACTGCCGCTCCAAGGGTAAGGCGGTGGTTTACCATCACTGCTGGAACTGGTCAGGAAAATGCTGGGGTGTTTCGGTTCTCGTTGGCCCCCATAACCGCAGCCGTCCGTGATGGTCCCCTTCCCCGGCGGTGGCCGTGTCACTTGGGTAGGCTGCGTCTCGGGGACCGTGGGGCAACGATGCTGCTGGCTGCGGCAGTGCCACGGCTCTCTGGCCCCGGGTCCCCGGCCCAGACTTGCCCGGCACTACCACAGCACCGGGTGCCAAACCGAGCCCAGCCCCTTTGGCAATCTCTGCCTTCGGCAGCGGCACAGCTCAGCCCCGCGCGGGGCCTGACGTGCAAATGCTCTGCCGGCAAAAATTTGCTTCCCCCCGCCAAGGTTGTTACTGGGTGCCTTCGGGTGCCGCAGTCAAACAGAGCGCTCGCTGCCGGAGAGCAAGCGTGCCAGGTTTGCCGCTTTCTGACTCACCAGTAGGTAAATTGGGCAATCTTCTGTTTCCCAATCTGTTTTCTTTCTCAGGAATTCAGCATTCGCTTTGCTTTCAGGACAGCAAGAACCTGATCCAGCTGCTAGTTGACACACGCATCTCTGCCCGCTCAACAGACGCCGGCAAAAGCCCTCATTTTTCACAAGGAG
>NW_009611705.1:0-1287 GCF_000690535.1 Cariama cristata
GCCAGGCTCCCTGTCACCATCAGGCTGGGGTGCTTTGCCAGTACCATGTGTGTCCTCCAGCTTCTCTGCATCCACGTCCTCCAGCTCCTCATGCTCCTCCAACTCCCCTTCATCCTCCTCTTTCATGTCCTCCTCCACCTCCACATCCTCCTCCACGTCCACCTCCAACTCCACGTCCTCCACCTCCTCCTCGTCCTTCTCCACCTCCTCTTCATCCTCCTTTTCCACATCCTTCTTCACCTCCATGTCCTCCACTTCCTCCTCATCCTTCTCCACCTCCTCTTCATCCTCCTTTTCCACATCCTTCTTCACCTCAACGTCCTTCACATCTTCCTCCTCCTCCTTGTCATCCTTCTCTACTTCCTCTTCATCCTCCTTTTCCACATCCTTCTTCACCTCCACGTCCTTCACATCTTCCTCCTCCTCCTTGTCATCCTTCTCTACTTCCTCTTCATCCTCCTTTTCCACATCCTTCTTCACCTCCACATCCTCCACATCCCCCTCTACATCCTCCACTTCTACAGCCCCTGCCTGCAGGGCAGCCAATGCGGGTGGGCACGGGTGGGCTGGCACCCCATCAGGTGCCGCAGTGGGATGGGTGATGCCATTGGGCCATCCATGCACCCCGATACCAGTATTGTCTGTCTGTGGGGACATCTTTGCTGGGCTGCTCCTGGCCACCGGGGTGGGCCGTACCAGTGTCCTAGAGGGGACATAGGGCTTAGAGCCACCAGGTCACCTCCAGGGTGAGCAGGGCACTGCCACCCTCCCTCAGCGCTCCCTGGGCACAGCTAGGCTTTGGGGATGGCAAGGGCAGCAGAGCTGGTGACACCAGGTGGCACCTGGTGACAGGGACCAGGGATGCTGGTGCCGCCAGCCTAGTCACCCACAGAGCAGGTGGCACCCAGAAACCCCTCTGGTGGTTGCAGAGGTGAATTGGGGGCTGCATGTATGCTTGTGGCAGTGTGTGCACATGAGTGTGCAAGCAGCAGAGCAGGCAAGAGTGTGCTGGAGTGGCTGCATCCATGAGTGCCCCCCTGCAAGTGTGCCTGCAGGCAAGAGTGTGCATACACACACATGTGTCCCTGTCTCTCAGGTGTCACAGTGTTGTAGCAGACCTGTGCCTGGGCATGTACTTGGCAGAGGATGGCGGTGGGTGTGTGTGCATGCACATGTGGCACGTTTGCAGGCACGGGCATGCCGTGCATGCTGGTGCGAGTGTCCCGCTGTGCCCACCTGGGACCATGTATGGAGGGCTGGCACAGCTGGGGTCCCATTTGGGGGCCG
>NW_009611705.1:1472-1758 GCF_000690535.1 Cariama cristata
GACGCCATCCAGCTCATAGAAGCTCCCCAGGATCTCCGCCCGGTGCGGGGGGCTCAGGAAGGGGCTGCGGGCGTAGTACCACTCACTGCAACCACAAAACGGGCTCACGCACCCCTTTGCACCCCAGGTGGGCACGCACACCTGCAACACCCTTGCCGAACAGGTGCTGCAGGGTGCTACCTGCCCTGCCCGTGCCCCCCGCCACTGCGAGCATCCCCTCCTGATGTCCCCTGCTCTCACCGGAGGCTCTCCGGGTCGAGGAGGCAGAGCTGCAGGGACTCTGCCA
>NW_009611705.1:1799-2996 GCF_000690535.1 Cariama cristata
GCAGTGTGGCAGGGCCCGTGCACGCTGCCGGTGCACCAGGCAGTACCGCAGGAAGGCTCGGCCCCTGCCCACGGGGGTCTTCAGCTGCGGATAGAGAGGGTTATCCAGCCCTGCCACTCCAGTCTGCCCCCACTATGCCTCCCCCCCCAGGCCATGCAGGGGGAAAGAGGGTCCCCAGGGCCAGGGCTGGGGGGCAACGGGGACCCCAGAGGGGACAAAACCCTTTATAGCGCCAGTGGGCGAATCCTCGGTGCCCAAGCGTGTGCCTGCACACCAGTGCGGGTGCACCCACAAACAAGCAGAAGCGTGTGCGTGTGTGCATGCACAGGTCGCCGGGCACCTCGCCAGCCCGTACCCACCTTGTCTAGGCAGGTGACGAAGCGAACGCCCTCATGCTCCTGCCGGCGCCGTGCCAGGCCCTGGCACAGAAAGTCCCAATAGTCCTTGCGCTGCCCGAAGAAGCTCCTCTTCTCCTTGAGGTCAAACTGGCAGAGACATAAGCTTGGGCTTCCTTGTGTGGGGGTGTCCCTGTCCCCAAAACCTGTCCCCTGTGGGGCTGGGATCCAGCCAGCTCCCCCAGCAGGGTGGGTCCCGGTGTCCCCTGGCTGTCTGCTCTTCTCTGGCTATGTGCCTCAGCTTCCCTTTTGCAGCACATGCAATTACACATGTGGACATGGGTGAGCCTGGTCTGGGTGCTCACACGGCTGGGGATGCCTAGGGCCAGACAACACTGGCTGGGATCATCCCACCCCCCGAAACAGCAGGTGCGGGGTCCCCTCTGCTCTCAGCTGTGCCCCAGGGGAAACTGAGGCAGGGAGCAGCTGGGACAAAGGAGCGGCGATACCTGGAGGAGGAACTCCAGCTGGGCACAGAGGCTGTGCAGCTCCCGGCTCCCATCCGTCACCGGCAGGTTCTGCAGCTGCGGTCCAGCTCCGCCACGGTCTCTGTGGAATGGCAGGGCTGAGCTGGCACGGCCCTGCCCAGGCAGTGGGCACCCTGACCCATCCCACCACCCCTCCCCACCGCCTCCTGACTCCCGGCCCCGGGGATTTCTGCCGGAGGGTGAAAGAGGAACCTGCCCTGGGATGAAACGGAGAGCCAGGGGGAGGAAGGGGCACAGGTACCTGCTGGGCACTACTGGTCCCCTGGGGCTGGCAGCAGGGACGGGAGGAAGCAGCAGTGGCAGGGGTGGGGCCC
>NW_009611705.1:3491-3828 GCF_000690535.1 Cariama cristata
GGGTGTGAAAAGGGACCTGGCACGGCCAGGGTGAGATGTGCCGTGCAGGGGACATGCTAGGAGGGGACAGGCTGGCACACTTACTCTGCAGGTCCTTGATGACACGGTTGAGCTCCCCGTCCCCTGCCATGGCTGTCCCCTGGGCTCTGCAAAGGCAGTGGCAGTGATGAGGGGAGTCAGGCTGGCACTTACCTGGCACCCCAAAACTCTCTGCCCCAAGGAGAGGGTCTGCCCTCCCCAGCTCCACCCCAGTACTGCCTGATGTCAAGATAAGAGAGGGTGGGCTCAGGCACCTCCTTTCCCTGCCCATGTCCCCCCACTACATGGGATAGAGGCT
>NW_009611705.1:3856-4056 GCF_000690535.1 Cariama cristata
CTAGTTGTCCTTGTGCCCTGTCCCAAAATGCACCCAGCCTCTGCCCCCCCTTTCCTTGGAGGTTTCCTGGAGCTAAGCCCCCCCACCCCAGCATGTCCCTGTCCTTGTCCCTGTCCCCATCCCCCAGAAGTCAGGATGTGGGTTTGGCATGAGGGAAGCACTGCCTTTGCTTCTGCTCTCGCTTCCCTCGCTCACACCAC
>NW_009611705.1:4121-4368 GCF_000690535.1 Cariama cristata
AACTGAACTCCCCGCCAGGCAGAGCCCCCTGGCACAGCATGCTGCCTGCGGGGCTGGCACGGGGTTTCGGGGTGTTGTGGGCATGGGGTAGGGGGGCCAAGGGGTACAGTGCAGCAGGGTGGTTTTGGGGGGCAGCGGGTGGCACCCTGGGGACAGAACAAGGGACAGTGCCCACAGAGGTGGCAGGTTCAGGACTTGTCACTGCAGGTGGTGGCTGGGCACGGGGCTGGGGGAACACACGTGTGTG
>NW_009611706.1:0-536 GCF_000690535.1 Cariama cristata
GGCCACCCTCAGGGTCCCCAGGAATTCCCAGTTCACCCCAGGGGTCTCCCAGACATCCTTGGGAGGCCCCTCTGACCCCCTACCCATCCCTGGCGACCTTGGGGGTACCCTGAGCCATCCCCAGCCACTCTCAGGGTCCCCAGGAGTCCCTCATCCATCCTGGGGTCCCCATGCCATCCTGGGGCAGTCCCCCTAGGCCACCCTTGACCACCCTCAGGGTCCCCAGCCATCCTTGGGGATCCCCTCTGCCACCCTCAGGGTCCCCAGGAGTCCCCACAACCCCAGGGTTCCCTCCAGCCATCCTGGGGGTCCCTCTGCCACCTGACCTGTCCCCAGCCACTCTGGCATACCCCAGCAGTTGCCTGGCCACCCCCAAAGTTCCCTGGGCCACCCCCTGGGGTCCCCATCCCTCCTGCAGGTCCCCCACGGCTACACCCCTGCAGGGCCAGGGCCACAGACAAAGGAGCATGAAGGGGCTGAAGGAGGGGGCCAGTGACCCCCTGCCTTACACTGCCCCAGCCACTGGGGTCCTGACC
>NW_009611706.1:589-1709 GCF_000690535.1 Cariama cristata
AGAGGCAGGTCTTCGCCCCCCTCCCACCGACAGGCACCGGAGCTCTGGCACATGGCAGTCATGTTTATTCACGACACAATGATGGGGACATGGAAGTGGGGACACACACACATACACAACACCAGGAGCCCTGTGCCACCCGCCGGGGGGTCCAAGGAGGAGGTGATGGAGGAAGGCTGGGGGGGAGAGCATGATTTGGTCCCGGCTCACTCCAGCGATTGCAGCATCAGGAGCTGCTTGAGCACCTTGGTCTGGCTCGTCTCCCGGATCTCTCCGGCCAGGAACATCTCGTCCACCACTGTGTAGACCTGCAGCCGGGCCCCGGTGGCGTGAGGGGGCATCTCCCAATCCCTAGGACCCCCGTGTGGGGTGGGGGCTCTCCCAAACCCCCCTCCCACAGTGGGAGGAGACTCCCTGGACCTCCTTTCCTCACCTTATAGAAGTTGAAGACCAAGTCAAGCTCGCAGACGTTGTGGAAATACTCATTGAGGACCTGCGGGAAGGAGGAACTGGCAGGATGTGGCCACATGATAAGGAGCAAGGGGGGGCGGTCGTTAGCGCAGTCACGTTAATTAAAAGCCAGGGAGTGCGGGGTGGTCCCCTCACCTCCACGAAGTTGTGGATGGCTTCGAGGTAAGCCAAGTTGTTGTCGGTGACGTCCACGCAGATGCAGAAATAAAGCCCTGCGTAGCGCCGGTAGATGATCTTGAAGTTGCGGAACTGGAGAGGGTGAGGAAGAATGTAAAAAAGGGGAACTGGGAGGACTGGGAAGATTGGGAGGAGCAGGATGCAGCTGAGCACTGCCACATGCTCCATCCCCACTGGGGAAACCCTCAGTGCTTGGACTTGAGGCTGATTCTGGAGCTCCAGACTCACCTCCTGGATAGGGAAAAAAAGGGGAGCAGAGGATTTGGGGTGACACTGGAGCATTTTGGGGCCATTACCTCCACAAAATTGGTGTGTTTGGCATCCCGGACAGTGACGACGGCGTGGACCTCCTCAATCAGCTTCTGCTTCTCGTCATCGTCAAACTGCATGTACCACTTGGCCAGGCGGGTCTTCCCAGCCCGATTCTGGATCAGGATGAAGCGGATCTGCACAGGGGAGGGAAAGCAAAATG
>NW_009611707.1:0-1207 GCF_000690535.1 Cariama cristata
AAAGATGATGGAGAGTGGCTCAACAATAAGATCTACCAGCTGTCTCACCCCTTATGGGTGCATCCCATTGGGGCCCATGGATTTGTGGGTGTCCCATTTGCTCAAATGATCTCTAACCTGATCCTCCTCGACCAAGGGAAAGTCTCCCTCTCTCCAGGCTTCTTCTCATATTTCCAGGGTCTGGGATTCCTGAGGGCCTGCCTTAGCATGATACTCTGATGATTCTGGTCAGTGAAGCAGTTTGGAGGCAGTCTTAATATCACAGCATTCATATCACAGGCTGGTAAAGACCATTGAGGTCCCTGAAATCCATCTGGGACAATCCTTGATCTCCTCAGCCAGAGATTTGCCCACTTGATTCATCCCGAATCTAACCCGCTGTTCCTCACAGTGGGGATGTCCTACAGGTCTCCTTGCTTGCTAACTCTTCTTCTCCTGTAGTACCAGAGGTCAGAGATAGGAGAGGGAGAGAGAAGGTCAAGATAGGGAAGGTCACAGATGGAAGGTCTCCTAGGAGCAGCTTTCCCCTCTGTCTGTTACAGCTTCTGACTATTTTGGGATACCTGGTGGAGCCAGCAGCCTGGGTTTCCCCTTTGTCTCTTTTAAGATCCATTTTGTCTCCATGCCTTGTTGGGGGTCGGGCATCTGTTTCCTTCATCTGCTTTCTTAGCCTGTGGTGGGAGGACAGAGGAAACCTGACTCCTCATGGCTGGCACGGCTTAGCTCTCAAGGGAAGAGTGGTCCTTCAGAGTCCTCCTGCATTTTTCTATAAAAGTGTCTAATTCAGCCAAGAGATTAATCTTGTTTCCTTCTCCAAGCCTCACACCTCTAAGGCTCTCTTTCACATCCGTCATGTCAGGAAGGCTGTCTTATCTGAAGGTCTTTCTGGTGGGTCATTGGCAACTGTTGCTGCAAGGCAAGAACTTGGTAATTCCAAGCAAAGGCAAGAAGGGTGCGTTGAGGCTTGCTGCCGTATTGCTGAGGTACCTCCACCACCAGGCTCAACTGCCAGGTCCTCTTGTTCAAGTTGAAGGAGATGAGATGCATTCTTCTCTCACATGCATCCGTGGGTCATCTTCCATATCTTCTCCAAGCAGCATCCTGTCTCTGAAGTCCTGAGGGTAGCTGCAATGTTGGGCTGAGCAGCTTCGTGGGTGCGTTTCGGCATGGCGGACTGACCCTGTGCCCTTTGAATTAGCGATGTAGG
>NW_009611707.1:1238-12213 GCF_000690535.1 Cariama cristata
TCGGTGGGGATTGTCACTTGAAGATAAGATCCAGCATGGGTGAAAAGCAACTGTACGCAGGGAAGATGCTGGTTAGCCCATTGCCACCTGCTTGCGTGGAGTTTGCCAGAGCTGTATTTCTGTATCTGAGAGAAAAATGAAGGAGGTGTGGTGGACCTTCATCCATCCATGCCCTGAGTTGTGGGTAGCTCTGGTGCTGGTCCAGGCTTTGCAGAAGTCACCGCACCATTTCCATCTCTCCAGAACCGCACCGGGGCTGTGGCAGGGAGACGCGAAGCATGCAACGCAAACCCTCTGCACAGCCCATGAATAAATCTAATGAAATATTTCAAGAACATAATTTTTCTCGTGTAATGACATGAGGCGATTCAGCTAAACGGGGGAAAAAAAACCCAGGAAATAGTTTGTGAAAATGCTTGCAAATTACAAAGTTATTCAAGGCCACCGCACACACCAGGAATTTATGGAAATGATGCACACCAAAAAACCCTCTGTGAAAGGGATCTGGGTCATGTCTGGTTATTTTATGATGATTACGGCCAACTGTTCTTGGTATTTAAGTCATATTTAATAGGGAGAAAAATTTGTGGTAGCCCCAAGCCATGAAAATTCAGATTTTATTTTATTTTTTAAAAAAGAAAGCACACAGCAAAACTTGAAATGAAAAAGCTAATGAAACCCGTATCCTGCAGAGCCCTCGCACTGAAATGTTACAAACATGAAAGAAAATATTCCTAAGTAAGCTGCTACTCATTGAATGAGAAGAACTTTCTATCATCCACTCTGGTAGAGTTTGAACCATGTTGCATTTCAGGGAGTTGAGAAGATAATGAGATTTTTATGTCAAATGATATTTTTCATATGTATTACTTAAAGCAATTCATTCCAGACATGGAAAGGCCGACTGCACCGGTTTTATAATATGCATCGGTTTTATACTAGCTGTAAGGATGTGACCTCCAAGATTTCTAGGGTTTGGGGTTTTGTTGTTTGTTTTAGTTTTGTAGTTTTGTTGGTTGGTTTGTTGTTTTTTTTTCTCCCACGGATGTTAATCTAACAGGCAGGGCTTTCATTTCAAGTGGAAGGGTAAATATGTGAAGGTTTCCTGGGAAATTTACTACACTGCAAAAAAAAATAAAAAATAATGCCCATGCATTTCAAGGTTTTATCGGTGTAACGTTGTAGATGGGAGAAGCCATCAAACATTGGCTAAATGCTAGTTAGGAAAAGTAATTTTTAAAATTCTTGTCAGCTGGGACAAAGTTATGTCTAAGGTCCCCGTGGCCTTGACAAGGCGTAACAACCCGCAGAGAGATGTACGTGTGGCAGAGCGCATCAAAACACCCCGGCTCCGATGGCAGGGAAAGTAAATTAAAGGAACAGGTTTGATCATAAACCTCCTGGAAAATATGAGGATATTAAAGCTGGCTGGATAATTAGCATAATTACATCATAGCGAATGCAAAGGAGATCATCTGAAGGGATGTTGTATTGTGGGAGCTCGGCTTTGACTGGTAGTGCATGTTGAACGACAGACTAATAGACCGCTCCAGGGAACGGAGCAGTAAAATCTTGTTATGAATTTGTTTATCAAGAATGCAGAGATAGGAAAGAACAAGGATGGCAGTTAACTGGCTGAATTATTGCTTTTTTAACCTTGCTTTCTGCTGATAGTCTTTTGTCAATGCCTGAGCATCCTATTTACTTTAGGGGCAGAGGAAGAATAGGAGCTGACAGAGGACTTTCAGGCCACGAACACTTCATGTACCCGGAAAGTAGAAGCCAGTTTCTGTGACTGCTTCTCTCTTTCTCTCTCCCAGTGCCTTTGCCACGCTCTGCGTGTAGCTCAGCAGAGGTTCTGCTGATGCTTCAAGAAGCGGTCCTGGCTCCTGCGCCGTGGTCGCTTTAATTTCCTAGCTCCTCTTTCCACCAAGATGGGAAGAGAAGTGCTTGACGACTCGTAGATGATCAAAACCTACCGGGGAAAAAATTAAGATAACTTCTTCAATATCCTGATTTGCTGCTTTTTCTGCCTAACTTGAAAACGTCTCCTGTGGTTTTGCAGTTTGCAGGATTGTGCCCACGCTGTTGTCAGTCCAGGCTCTCCTTTCCCATGGTCTTTTGAACCTACTCACCATTTTAGGTCATATTTAACAGAGGATGCTCTGTCTTGTTGGATCTTCTAGGGCCATCTAGAAGGAAGATCCACGCCACTACCCTGCCGCAAAGTGAGCTTGATATTTCTCTTCTGTTTGGTCTGCCGCTGGTGAACCAGTATCTACTGGCAAGAGGAGATGCTATCAGTGGGAAAACTCTTCTTGGTGACTTCCTCAACGATGGAAGGGGTTGAAATGCAATGGAAGATCCGGGAATAAAGCACCAGAGGTAGACGGCTGGAGGTGATGAGGAGACAGCACATCTAGCACTTGTTTTGTGTAGCCCTATGCGAGGTTAGTAAATGAGTTGGCATCGTTGTTGCTAACTACTGTACAAAAATAACACATCGGCTCGGGTTGTAGGTGATGCTTCACGTCATACTGCATCAGCACCAAACATCTTGGCGGCATCCTGGGTCTCGGCAGGATCAGGTTGGTTGACTCCTCCATCAAACTACCAAAGTTTTTCTGCACAAGCATGCGATCTGTCCAAATTTCAGTACTGAGAGAATACACTGGGCTTTTGGTGCTGCTGCTGTGGCATGGAAAATGGTGATTTAGACCTTTTAAATTAGCTACTGCTTTCCACGGGAAGTGCAAAACAATGCCCAAACCCTTTATAAATGCTGCAGTTTGAAGCAATTTCTCAGAAATCGTGTGGCATTGAAGATGCATTTGTGGTATTAGATAGGAACAGTCCTTGTCTGGGGCAGTTTTTGGCTGCTGGATGATTATCTCAGCAAAGCTGGCTGGGAAATTAAGATGTGCATTTCTTTTCTTTTTCTGCCAGCCATTTCACTCGCAGTACGTTCAGCACCAGAAGATCTCCAAAATGCTGTTGTGTCCTGCTTAACACAAACCCTGCCCTGCGTGGTCTTGGTCATCCGTGCTGGAGACTGCTGACTCCTGAACAAACGTGTGGAGGAAATCTCCTGGCCCTGAGGTCGTGCCAAGGTGGGTGCTAGTCCTAAATCCTGCCACTGCTTAAAATCTTGCCTTTCCTGGGGTGGGATTTGCAAGGGAGATGCTGGTTAAGGGCAGCAATAAATAATGCCGGTCTCGCGGGTGGGGTTGGATCCAGACCACTGACTTAAAGGCAAGACCTTTCCATGTCTCCAGGCTCCCTCAGATTTGCCTATATGACCAAAGGCCAAGGAATCTGCTGCCTGTGGCCAAGATGATTAAGCCCAGGGAAAAAACATTGAGATTTTGCAGATTTAACTTGAATAAAATCAAATATCCACCTGATGGCAGCAGAGAACGGGGAATGAGGAGAGCCCAGGCTGGGTGAGCGATGGCCAGCCTGGCTGGCTGTCCCGTGCCAAACGTGCACCGGGGATTTCCGAAATGTGGAGCGTGGTTTGGTGATCTCGCCTTCCCATGGTTAAAGCTGATCTCCTCTGTCCTAATGAGAGCTCACCAACAGCTTCTCTGTGCCCTCCTGGAGAGGAAAAGGTCATGCAGGGTTTGGGTACCACTTTTGGGGATGCCATGATGCGATGAGCAACAGGAATTGCCCAACATGCTTGGAGGATGGCTTCTGCCAAGCATCAGCATCTTCAAAAACTGGATGGCAAGGGTTGTGATGGTACAGCTGCAGGCTGGATGTCCGTGGTTGTCCCTGTGAGTAGTGCTGGATCCGGCCACGGTCCCTTCAACTGTGGACACTACTTCTGGTGGTGGCTGGAGGCGTCAGAGGAAGGATGAGAATGGGGTGTGGATGGCTGTAACGGGGAATTCGGGAGCTTACCATGAGGTGTTCAAATCCAGTGCTTGCTGGAACAGGCACGGATGTGGGTATTCCCATGTGCCATGGAGTTGTGGCCATCCATGGCACATTCTGTTAAAGGAAACCTGCGGTAACTTTCTTAACTGAAACTCTTGTTGGGGAATAACTCCAATTCTGTGATTTTTAGCATCTGTTCTGCCAAACTGCTTGGTTCACAGGAGGGACATTTAAGAAAAGCTTTAGGGAAAATCTCAAAGGAACACTCTGAAAGCAAAATAACTCTTACTATTAAAAATATTTTTTTATTTTGAATTTAATTCTGTTGGGGAAAAATATACTTTTAAATGCTCCCGTTGAAAAAAAACTTTGACCCCCAATTTAACTCTTAAGCTTACCAATACTTTTTGCTGTTATACCCCTAGTTACATTATTTCTTTTAATTACCAGAGAGTGGAAAAATCTCCTGCACTTCTGCAGTGATTAGTGTTGTCACTGGGACCTTGTGGCGTATTTGGCACTAAGCAAATAGATATTGTGGCAAGAAGTGAGATGAAGTTACATGAAAAAGGATGATGGGGGGAGCAGAGAATGAATTTTATTTTTTACTTAGAATAATTTTTTCTCTCCTCTTACCCTGTGCAGTTCCTACGTGCAGAAACAGCATCAAGGCAGCAATGGGGAGGTCGGAGCTTTTTCTAGCATAGGAGAGGTCTCTGGGGCAGGGGCTGCCCCCTAAGCCTGCTCTGCCCGGCCCCTTCCCACATGACTTCTCGCACAACACGTTGTGATGGTGGCAGGAGGTCTCAAATGGAAATCGGCAGCATCTCCACCAACCTGTTATGTATAACGCTCATCCGTGAGTGCCTTAAACTCTTAAATGACTGTGCGGAGACATAAGGAAGGTGAAAAGCACCCACTGGGTGCCATGCTGCTCAGTGCGAAACCCCTCCTGCCCCTTCCCATCCCAAATCCCCTTAGGATGTCCTCACCGTTGCTATCAGCTCAGGTCACCAGCCAGGAGAGAGGATGCTTTGGGCTAGCCCCATAAAATTGGGGTGCCACTTTGACCCAAAGCCCTATCCAAAACCAACCAGGGGGGTTGGAAGCTTTTCATCATCCCCAAGGCGGATGCTGTGTCCACACCCTGATACCTCGGCTCTTTTTTTGGTGCCTTTCAAAGGACCAAAGGAAAAAAACCAAGAAGGACAAAAAACCAACATAATCTTTTGAAAACTATTGCATGCTGGCAGAGTAACACAGATACTGTATGAATTTGAAAAACTAAATTTGCATGGTAATCACTGCTGTTGTTAGCTTCAGAGAGCTGCTGGTCTTTGCATGATTACTGGCCCATTTATGAAAATAATTGAAAAACAGTATTTATATCCATATGACCTTTCGGTGACCAAGTAATCAGAGCAACAGCACGTCAATGATTTGGTGTCAGGTGAAAAGCTGCTGACGCCAATAGGCCTACGCTCAGGGAACGCAGCGGTGATGGGCTGAAGGGTAGCCTTGTTTGAAGACCAAAGAAAGCCGAACAAGTTGATTTTAAAGATAACCTCATTCTGCATTCAAAGCAAACCTTTAGCTAATAATATTAAATACTAACAAAAGAGACTATGGTCAGTTACGGGTAATAAACTATTAATTAGAGCTTTGTCATAAACGACTCTCGACCTTTGAGCTAAGACAATAAGCAATTGGGGATCCTTTGTTTCTGTGCTCTTGACTCCAGCAGTGTCAAATGTTGGATACAGGTGAGTTATGTTGTTCTCCCCGTTTGGGAAAGGTGATGCCCGGTAATTTGAGGATATTCGGCAGCTTAGAAACTAATTAGTTTAAAATTAAATTTTCCACTCTGCCAGACCAAGCACAATAAGGCAGGTCTTAAGACACAAGAGACCACTTTGGAAAGGAGCAAAGGGTGAATGGGCACATGAAAGAGCCAGTACGCGTTTCAGGCAGATCCAGCCACCCTAATTAGGTGGAACACAAGATTGTCCCCCCGCTCCTGCAGACCTGAGCTGCTGCCAGGTCTCACAGCCTCGAATGCTGCCAGAGTCAGGGGAGGGTCCTGTGGCCCCCCTGATGTCCCCAAACCCTCCCTGTCCACCTCCTTGCCATGGGATGGTCTCTGCCCAGCTGTATCTTCTGGTTCCTTTTAATCCTCCTCCCTTGTGCTGAGGCTCACCTAATGTGTGCAGCAAACTGGAAGGATAAAATAAGCTCAACTGCCTAACTGAAAACCATTTAAAAATGTTAAAAAATGAATTAGTTTAATCATGGGCTGAAATGATGGGCTTGCAAGGCACCACCGTGCCTGTTACACCTCATTGCTGATCTAGCTGGAATCTGCCTTTGAAGGGTAGCGGCCCAAATGTCATCTCTTCCCTTGCATTGGGATTTCCTTCATTGTGCCTCTTGCCAGCAAAGACCCTCTTTGGGTAAAGCTGTTGCTCCCCTTTCCCAAGGTCCCGGTGCAGCTCCAGTCTTCTGGGAGGGCATTTGTGGGCTCCTTCCCACCCCATGGCCATCCCAGGGCTGAGGACAGCTGAGAACCAGGCTGCTTGCCACAGAGGCCAGGGCCACGTCTTCCCTTCTTGGCTAAACCCATGGTCATCATGGGACGTGCTTCGATGTGCACGGCTGAACGCGCGGTGTCTGCGATGAGGAAGATGAGGTCAGCTCATGGGATGTGCTTCATTGCCTGCAGCCTGTCCGCAGCACCAAAACTCTGGAAATATTTGCAGGATTGGGCTCCAGTTGAACAAATCCTACCAGGTAGGAATCCCCTCTTGAGTGCGATCAGGTTGCAATTCATTTGAGTTCCTACAGAAAGTTCCTTTTAAAATAAACAAACAAAAAACCCTTCTGAATGTCCTCAAAATATTTTTTTAAACACACAAAACCAGAAAGGGTTATGTTAAAGTTGCTAAAAGCTCTTCCCCACACCCCCTAAAACCCCAAACCCCTACTCCAAGCCAGCTCTGCACCGTAGTCCTCTTCCTTGTGGTTAGCACCGCTGAACGCTGGAGAAACTGTAATTGTTCGTAAGCAAAGTAGCACTTCCCAAAGTACAGTATTTGTTTAATGGATCGTTAAACCAATATAAATAACACTGAAGCATGCATGGAAGCAACAAGGATTTAAACGTAATTACACAGGGAAACTTGAAGCGTGACTGTCCGCTTTCTGAGGCTGTGGTGCAGTATGAGTAGCATCATCGATGTAAGGGGATTAAGCCGAGCTCAGGAGAGGTTTGACTCTCCAAGGCGCTACTTCAGGTTTCTGCATTTCTTTTCTGCTTAAAGAGAAAATTTGAGGACAGGCTTTGACCATTTTACTTTTATAAATAATTTCCTTTTATAAATAATTTAATAAATAATTTCCTCTGTAATGATTCCATCAAGAACAGTGAAATTAAATAGAAAACCCCAAAACATCTCTTCTGCAGCCATGGGAGCTGCTCGAAGTGAAGTGAATCGAGGTATCACGCCATTTGGGGCCAGTTTTGTAGAACATTTTTGAGTTGTCCTCGTGTATCTGCCATCTGTAGATTCAGTCTCCGAAGGGGAACTCTATGACCGTTTCAGCCGACCTGCCCATCCCTGCGTCCAGCCTGGAAAACCCCAACCCCAAGGACATCCACACATCTTTTTATTTATCAAGGACTTTGCATCATGCAGAGCCAATGCAGATTTATTTGGGAAAGCTGCTCAAACTATAAAATAATGTTAAAAAATGAACTTTATGAAATAAAAGCCATATTCTGCTGCTGGGAAGGTCTGTGCAATATGAGCAAAGTGTGCACAGGAGCACAGCAAGATGTGTGTGGTCTTTGCAGTGCAAAATGCGTATTCAGACCGTAACCAGTAAAGAATAATTTTTCAGGGCTATTTTCTCAGGTACTGGCCAGCCTGGCATTGGTGAGCAAGAATTTGGCATTGGGCTGGTTTTGGCTAACCCTGTCTGGAAGCTGTGCCGCGGTCACCCAGGGATGGGGTGTTCTGATCTTAGAGTCATCGACCTGGCACCAAGAAAGGTAAAGCTCCCAGGTGAAGGTCACAGAATGCTTAAAGAGGGGAATATTTCTGTTTTATTAGCTAATAGTTGCATGTCACTTGATTTACAGCTTAAGTATTGTCGGATTAAAGCAGGTGGGACCATAGGATGCTGATGGGATTATTTGTCTTCAAAGCACCAAGTCAAGGATGGTTTTCACTTGTGCAGGCATGTAGGTTGGTAATTAAGTGCAGGGCTTCTCAATCTGTGGCTAATTTAGGGTTTTTTGGAGAAAGAAAAGCTCAGTGTTGCAGCTGGAGGAAACCAGTGAGGTTGGGCTAAAGCCCCAGCTGTACACGGGTGATCTCCGGTCACTCTGAGCTTGTCTTTTGTCTTCTCTTTACTGCACGCGGAGGTAATTTACTGCTCTGAAAATGCCGGTTATCAACGCTAGTGCAACCTCAGTGGCTGGTACAGACATGCAATCAATGAAAGTTTGTTATTCTGTTCATTATTACCGAAGTCAGCATAAATAAATTTGCCAATAATAAAAAAATATCGTGCAAGAGAGCATCGTTGCACTAATAGTTTCAATGCTCTGCGTACAGCACGGGGGAGCATTTGGGGGCTCCTAATGTCCAAAATCCAACTAATCTGAACCGTGAAAAACACAGCGTCTTCAGTGTCCTCATCTCCCTAACCATGAGTTTTAAAATAAAATGCTGGCAATCCCTTGCAGAGGAAGGACTGGTTCAGTCCTCACGTGCCTGCTGAGCACACCACGAGGACATGAGGTCTTCACGCGCCTCTCCTCCAGGCACCCCGTGCATTGGAGAGGAGTTAATATTCCTGTTTTAACATCGACAGCTGAGCTCTGGGCTCTCCATTGTGTTTTGGTATCTAAAAGCTGTGGGTTTCATCCCTTCTGTGTGTCTGTGGGTCCCCTTGTCTTGTCGAGGAGATGTGGTGAGAGGGTGACCCCAAGGAGCGATGCTGCTTTCCAGCTCTTGCTCCAAGCCCCCGTCTGTCTTTTGGCCTGCAGCCCTACAACGCTATAACCAATGTCTGTGAAACCCTGGCCTCTTTAATATGTCCAAACCACTAAGCTCTATTATTTCTATTTGGGCAGATAAATAAGCAGATGGATGTCCAGAAGGACCTACCAACCCTCCTTGCATCTCCTCAACCATCTCAATCCCAGTGCTGGAGCTCAATGCTGTGTTTTTCCAGAGCCAGCGACATCCAGGTGATGCTACCAGGGATCCCAGGCAGGTTGGGACACCCAAGGGTGCCCAGGGTGTTGGGATTTCCCCCTGTCTTTCCCTGGGATGTGAGAGGTGACAGCTCTTCCACCTTCCTGGACCTGGAGAGGGCAGCAGACAAAAGCGGAGCATCCTTGGCTGCAAGTGCCTGGATGGAGCAGGAGCAGCTGCGTTTCAGTATCCAAACACACTTCTCTGTGAGGAGGGTAATTTAGAGCAATTACACCGATTATTATTGCTTTTCTAATTAGTGCTTTTCCTACAGAATTAGCTGAGTGTTTATTAGGAGCCGCTTGTTGCCAATAGCTTAACTGCTTCAGTACCAGTTTTTATCAAACATTAGAGGGGCTCAATTTTATTTCTTTTTTTCCTGTGTGTAACTGGTTTCGTTATCTGGTTTCACATAAAAGCCCCAATTAAATATTCATTTTGCTTTGTTACATATGGCATTAAATTTTCATGAGCTGCATGTTCTCCTTGAAATTTGGGGGGGAGGAGGAGGAGAGGGGTGAAGTAACCAGCACTCTCTCAAAGGCAGGGGTACGCACACGTGTGTTTGCTTTAGTGATAGGGAGGGAACTGGGGGAGGGAAAAAAAAAAGGGGGAAAAAGGAAAAAAAAACACAACAGAAAAAGCTTTTTCTTATGTATTGTACAGATCCAGCCTTAAACCCACCAGCTTAGGGAAAAAAAATTGCGAGGCAGGTGGAGTTTTGGTCCCTGCCCTCTTGCGTTGCAGCACAAGGCTGCAGCATCAAGGCTGATCCCGGGGAAAAAAAAAGTTTCCTTGGGGGCTGAGAAGATGATTTTTCACTCTCAGCCTTTTTTCCACCTTCCTAAGTGCCTTGGAGCAAGTTTTGTGGGTCGGTAGCCCAGTCAGGGTGTAAACTTGTATTCCCGGGAAGAGGTTAGCTTTTAGCGATGCTGATGGAAAGTCTTGGGATCGATGGTGGCTTGATCAAAAAAATTAGCAACAAATTAAAAAAAAAATTAACAACAAAATTAGTAACAATGAAATCCTTACCCTCTTCTCCGACAAGGGGTAAGGATTTAAAGAACTTGCGTTTACCTTCCCAGATGCCAGAAATTTTAATTTACCAGCGGTTGATTTTTTTCACTCCTTAGCTGTAGGGCCGGCTCGCCTGCTGCCTTCCCTGAGTACGGGGGGTTTTTACATGGGGTTAGCTGATCTGCAGCAAGAGCACGGCTTTGGGATTTGTATCCAGGACAAGATCCAGCGAAGCAAAAATGGTTGTTTTCCCCTGGGATTTCACAACATCCCAGCAGGCAGCTGCCAGAAAGGCTCAAGGTACCCCATTTTTTTTTGCCCCTAGCTTCACCCTGGGGACACCCAGAATATATTTCATAGAGGCAGAGCAAAAAAGATTTATATTGAACGCCCGAGTTTCTAGAAATTACGTTGTACTGCAAAGCGAAAAGGGAGGAAAAAATGCAAAATTATGGCTAGTTTAATTTTTTTTAAGCCAGGAAATTTAAATTATAACAGCAAAGACAAAACTGCATTTGAAGCAAATGTTTTTCAATATATCCTATAAAAATCCAATTAAGTACTTTCTCTAAAAATACAACTTGCTCTTAAGAAACCTTAGAGGTTTGGGGTTGGGATTTTTTTGGTTTTTTATTTTTTGTCAAGAGGAAAGCATATTTTTCGTTTATTTTTTTATCAATTTTCTTTAGTCAGTTCTCAAGTAGCGTCATGACTTTGATAGAAATTGAGCACCCTTCTCTTTATCCACAGAAAACAGTAACACTTTCCATCTGTATTTAAAATTAAAAAGGGAAATAAAAATTGAAAAATGTGGA
>NW_009611707.1:12243-23472 GCF_000690535.1 Cariama cristata
TCCCCTACTTTCAGAGGGCAGATGGGAGTGGTGGGACATGGAGAGCCTGGAAAGAGCTGTCACCTTTTTCCTCCTACTACCCTCAAAACCCAAACCCAGAGAAAATAATCCAATCGTTTTCAAAAGGCTTGTAGTAAAAATGTTTCTGAGGACTTTTAATAGTAATATATTGGGTTTTTAACACAGGATACAGAGGAATTCCCATGTCCCATCAGCTGCAGCAGGTGATGGGATGCGCGCGTGGGCTCCAGCTCTCCAACAGAGGAATAGAAATTATTGTCCATAATAAAAAAGTTTCTAACTGGCAGCATTTCTACTAATTCGGGGGTGGCACGGTCATGCCTAGCTGCCCATCGTGAGCTCGAAGAGCTGCCTCAAACAAGGGAATGTGTTTGTGTCTATTTTAGGGTAAAATAGGCTCAAAAATGCTCGTCCAGCATAGAGGCGCAAACCAAATGTCCTGTGCGTTTCTGGATGTTTCTGTTTTGTATGGCTCTGATTTTATATATGTAATATAATAAAAGTAAAATTATATATATGTTTTAAAGTTCACTTTTCTCCACAATATCAGGGCTTGCAGAATAACTACTTGACAAAACATTGACCAGAACATCAAATCCTCCGAATTATGTCCTACTTATGAGTTTCCAAAAGCGAGCTTTAGAATAAATTCCCGGGGATAAGTATGATGGGAAATACACAGGCTAATATGTGTACACGCATCGTGAGCGACGCTGTTGCAACTGCTCAAACCGAGGAAGGTGGTAAGATAAATTAAATTCATAGTCAATAGATCATTTCTTATCCCCCTCTTGGGGCAAGGGGTTCAGGTTTTGTTTGGTTTGGATTTTTTTTATTTTTTTTATTTTGCCTGTATGCAGCAGTGACTTCTCTGCAGCTATCCCTGAATGTGAGAGTAGGAGCAGGGAGATCTCGGGGTACCCGGTGGGACCATCCCCATCTTCCCAGCATCTCCAGGCATATCCACATCGCTTGGGGATGGGCTCCTCTGAGGCACCAGAAGTCCTATTTTTGGATAACATCATGAATTTGAATTTTTTGTTTGCTTTTTTGTTGCTAGCGTGAATTACTAATTCCTGGTTTTGTTTTAAACAGCAAATTTTAAAACAAGTTGAACTGTGAAGAAGCTATGGAGCATATTAGAGGCGAATGAAAGTTGGAGGAGGGAGAAGACAAATCATTCCCATGTCAAAAAGTGGACTTGGCATGAACAAAGCCATTCGCTAAATAGCATTAAATTAAACACATTTTGTCTAGAAAAAAGTGCCTTAAAAACATGGAAGTAAAGCATCATTACAAGTTAATCTAAATGGGATGTTTACATTTCTAAGTAGTATTTTGAGACTATCCAAAATTAATTCGAAAATGTGAAGCCTTTGTGCCCACTGTTGTCTTGGAAAAAAACATGAATTTAAGTAAAACAATTAGGGTCAAATTAAACATTCCTTTAATCTAAAACAAATGTTCTTAACTTTAAGAGAAAAATAAACCAATTATCTTATGGATTGGACAAGCTGGTTTTCTCCAAAATTTTGCAAGGGCTAGAAAATAAGGGAGAACTGTTCAATTCAAGCCATGGAACAGTGGATGGTCGGTGGGGAGGACTTTGGGTGCTCTGGGCAGGACAGGCACTGGGGTAGCTCTACTCTGCGCCAGCATCCGTGGAAAAGGAATTTTCCTTCCCCGATTTTCTCTCTCTGTTGGTTTAAATATGGCTTTTTGGGGGGGTATGAGCACCGATGCATTGTGGTTGGAGGCTTCATCAAGGTTTGGTGTTTAAATTTTTCTCTTATAACCCGTGCATCCACTTTTAGCTTAATTCTTGGTAAATTATCTCAATGTCATCCTCACCCTTCCCAACCTGTTTCCGTTAAAAGGCGAGAGGTCTTTTCTGGACAAGCCATTTTCCAGGGCAACTTGTGCAGCCCTGCCGGATTTTCCTGGAGGAGGTGAGACAAATGGGACTGTAGCGTTACAAAAAGGCACAGGAGGTGGCTGGGATTCCCTGAAACAAAGGGAGTTTCATTGAAAGTTGAGGGGGACGTTGAGTGTGGAAAAGCTAGCTGCCAATTTTCTGCCTATTCTCGACGTTATTTAGGTCTCTTCGGAGTTTTGTTTCGGATGGAGGAAAACGCAAACTCCGCTCGTGGATGAGTTCATCACTCCTTGAAAAGCCGGTCACGGCCATTTGTTTTAATGGTTTGCATTCAATTAGGTGAGTAACAATTTGAAAACTAGTTCTGGGCACTTCATCATGAAAATGGCTTCAGCTTTTCCACTGCTATTGCAAATATGAGGACCGGGATATGCTTGGCCCAAAAGAGCTGTCTGTGTGCCAGCCCGCAGTGCTGCCCACCTCGCTTCGCCCCTGGCACCTTTCGGACCCTCCCGCAAAGTCAAGGCTTTGGATTTTGTGTTTTCCCCATTGATTTTTCATTCCCCTGGAGTCCTTTATCTCGTATCTTACCTTCGTGCGAGTCTAAAGATGGTTGTGTGGGGAGAAGAGGGGACAGAAAAATTACATTCAGCCTGGGAAAAGCAAGAACCCCACAGCTCCATTTAATCCATTAAAAAGTGGGGGGATGTAAACTTAAAAAAATTAAAATATCTCCTATTAAAGGAAAAGAATTATTTGGAATTAATCAAATTTTACATATCTAACCAAAATTTTTCAAAATTACAAATTCAAGGAAAAGCTGATGGTTTAGACCGAAGCTTGAAAAGCATAAGCCCGCCTAGGTCTGTGCCCTGTATTCCCAGCAAGTTCGCCTCTTTCCTAAGCGCTGACGTGAGCAGGCACTGGCTGCTGCCGTTCGGCTGCTCCTCTGCGCCGCGTGGGAGCCAGCATCGCTGAATCGCAAATCACGGCCATGCAGGCTGTGAAGCTACATCATACGTAGGGGTCTCCAAAACCTAGCTTTTTAAAGTAAATTCCCGAGGATAAGTGGGATCGAAAAATACCCAGGCTAATATGTGTACACACATGGTGAGCAAAGCTCTTCTCCTAACAGTTTAAATAGTGCAAAGCAGCCAGGGATGAATTTTGATCGTTGCAGTTCATCTTCATCCATGATGCTCCAACCATGGCCAAGCCATCGCTGTGGCTCGGTGCTGCCGGGAGGACCAGGTCCATGGTGCTTTTGGTAGCCAAACAACAGATACCAAGGAGGGTTTTGATACTGGGTTGGTGGGATAAATCATCCCGGCAAGGTGGTGCTGGGACAGTGCTGGTGCGAGAGGGGACAGCTAACGAGGGCTGTGCCTCGTTTGGAAAATGAACATGTGGAAACTGTGGCTTTTTGGAGAAAGTGGCCAATTTGGGGTGGATATCACTGATTTCCCAGCCACAAGCCAGCTCATGGTACTGAAATAATAACTTGCGAATAGCACTTTGCATGCAGGACTCTCAACTTCCCAGGCCAAATTTGTCTGGGGAGCAACTAACTACAAATCCAGGTCAGTCCCGTCTTCACCCTGGAGCTGATGAGGGCTGTCTGCTGGATTCCTTTCATTGCCTTCCCCAAAATGTCTTTCCCCATGTGAAAATGCATCCCTCGCTCAGGAGGAGCTGTGACACCTTCTTTTCCCTCCGCTCCGCAGGGATGCCAGGCGTGAGGAGCACCTTGTCCCCTGGAAAACTCTACTTTCAGAGGCTGGTGTGCGATTACCCAAGCTGGAAAGCAGCAAGGGCCAATGAGGGATCCCTAAAAAGCAGCATGGGCCACCTCTTAACTGTACCGGTCCCACCGGGGAGAGACAAACTCAGCAAGACAAGGGCACGGGTCCCTGATCCTCTGGTGTGAAGATCAGATCGGGTCTCCGTAGGGTTTGGGTTGGAGGGTGGAAATCAAGCTGAGTTTCCTGGCCCGTGGCTTGGTGGCATGGAAACAGAAACGCCCCAGCAGGTTAAGAACAGGCTCTTCCACCTAAAGGATGAAAAGAAGGGAGAAAAAAAAAAAAGAGAGAGAGAAAAAAAGATGCTGCTATTGAATAATTGATGAGTTTCAGACCAATCAATGCGACAGCAGAGCAGGGCTAATTAAAGGTTTCTAAGGAATCCCTGTAGTAATTTACTTGAATGTAAGAAGTTCATTCTCTCTCTCCCTTTTTTTCCCCTCCCTGTTCCCAGGAATTCCAGTTTTAGGCTTCGGCGGTCTCTAACCACCGCTCACTTTTCCCCTCTAGGGGGGTGTTTGCTATGGAAATATGCAATTAATATTGCAGCGATCGTAATTGCTAATTATTAAAACAATGCTACCCCCTTTTTCATGGCCTACTTTCTTGCTCAAAATCATTTAAATAACAGGGAAAAGAGAAAAAAAAAAAAGGGAAAAAAAAGCAGAGACAAGGTAGCTGGGGCTCAGCTGAGCCAGGATTAAGCACTGAGCTGGGTTTGGCTGTAATTCAGTGCATTCCCACCACGTCTGCTTGAAAACTAAGGGCAAGGTGCTACTGTCGGCAAGTGCCCCTTGCCGTCACCTTAAGCTATGCCCAAAAAAATGCCCTGCGATGCCGGAGCGACCCTAACCCATTTAGTGATCTGGCTATTTGGATGGTCCGCCCGCGTTTCTGAAGCAGCCATCGCGGTGGCGTCCCCATGCTGACTGCTGCTATGAAATATTAATAGTCGGTGATGAGGAATTAACTGTCGGAGGTGTACGCTGTCAAGGGAAAGGTGAATCAGGCAGGAGAGAAGCTCTCAGTGCCAAGGACCTGGTCTGGGGAGGAGATGTAATTCCCTCCCATGTCTGGCCAGGATCTAGCATCCCGCCAAAGAAATATGGGGCTTTTAGGGAGCCCAGATGTTGGGATTCTGGGGGAGTGGAAGAGAGCATGACCAGCTTGTGGCGCTTCCCGCAGGAATTAAAACCCCAAGGTCATATTCTGATGGGCAAGAGCCAAAATGTTGCAGGACTGAGTAGGGAGAGGAACGCCAGGGTTGACTGTGGTTGCTCCCCACGCTTTGCATCTCAACCCTTTCCTGACCCATTGCTTGAGTTACATCGCAAGAAAGCTGGATGAGGCTGGGATGGGATGGAGGGAGCACACACATGGTCTCGTATGAGGTTGCATGGATTTGGGCATGAGCGAGAGGCTATGGTAAGAGCTGCTGGTGCAGGGAGCTCTCATGGGGCTCCTTGGAGGACCTCCTCCATGTCTTGGTAGCTGCTGCAGTCGTGAAGGCAGGGGACTTAAATAATAGACCGCACTTAAAACCAGCACAACCGGGACGTAAAAAGCAGTGGTGTGGTTTCGCCACCCGCATGAACGCAGAGCAAGAAAGGATGAAAACCTTGCTCCCGAGGGTGCTGGCGGTGTGTCGCCAACAGCCGTGGGTGCGCTGAGCATCAGACTGCAGGAATCCAGAGGGGATCTGCTGGGGGTTTCTGGAAGCAATGTATGTGGAAATAAGGCTAAAAAAAAGTCCCCTTGCGTGTTGAGGCTAGCAAAGCAGCCATTTTCTCCTGTATATAAAGGAAAGCAAAAATCGGCAGGGTTATAATAAAACATGAAAGGCTTATGTGTAAGCTAGGAAGCAAGGATTTGAATGGGTTCCTGGTGGTCTCAGGTGGTTGAAGGTGTAGCTATAATACAGCAAGCAATTAGAAACAGGTTTTCTATTAACTGGCTTACTTTGCTGGCTGCTTTGATGGAGCTGACCTTTCCCTCCCAGTCTGTCCTGGAGCAGGCAACAGGTTGGAGACTGCCTGGCCCTCACCCCTTCATGTTAAGCACAGGTTTTGGTCCCACATATCGTATTTTTTCCTGCCAGAGGGGAAAGATTTGGTGTCTGTAGAGCTGACGGTGTGATGACTGGGTCCTGGCTCTAATTGCGGCATGTGGGCAGTGCAAACCTCTGATCGGGAACGTAGGAGGAATGGGCTGAGCTCCCCTTTGTTCCTTCAAGAGCAAAAAAAGACCCCTGGTTGGTCTGGGATGTTTTTAGGAACTTTGGTTTTTTTTCTTTCTCTAATTACAGTGGAAGCTTCACCTCTAAAATTCCCTATTTATTTTGTAACACTGTCAAAGGTTCATTACAGATGCTACCAGCTGATTTGCCTGAAATTGCTCCCATTTATCCCGGGACTGAACGAGGGACTGTCTTAAGAGAGACAGAAATTTTCCTGATTTGCTGAGTTTTTATTTTTAAAGGACTTGAACTAAGCAATCTTTTCCTGCAGTTCACGAAGCTGCCTGGAACTTACCTGATCTAGTTTCAAATCTACTACTGATCCTGCTGGGATTTGAACCAGTAATTTGAAGAAAAGCTTTTCTTTTCTGAGGTGTACTCTGCTTTCCGCCATCAGCCGTCTTGTTGGGTCACCCGTGAAGAGCAGGCAGAGTGGTCAGGCGGTGGTTGACTTCTGCAGAGGGAGAAAGAGAATTGCTGCAGGATCCAGTTTGTATGGGCAAACTGGTTTTGGACTGGGCACGGCAAAGGTGGAAGAGCTGCCTCCGTTACAGCTCCAGCCACGTGGTTCCTGCCTCCGTGTTGACGTTCACCATGTCTGAAACTGCGCCTTTTTGGCCCAAATAAATACAAAATACTGATGCAGAGGCAACTGCCAGGAGTTAGTCAAGGCTGCTGAGAAGCCAGGCAGGTAACTGAGTCTGCTTCAGGTCCTTTCTTAACCTCGTGCTAGTCATAGCTTTGACCAGCACATCTTCCAAATCTGTTCCCCTCGCTCGGTATCTTCCTCGTCTCCACCACACCGACACCACCTCAGTTGCCGCTCTCTCCCTCTGCAGCTTCGGGGAAGGTCCATAGTCAATTATTTAAAATCATTCCCACTGTTGTTCTTGCAGGCTTGAGCACTCCTCTGAAATGCTGTCGAGAAGATCCACACCAGGTTCCTGCTGCCGTGTCTAACTCCTCTCCTTCCCAAGCCGAACCATCACATCTTCACCCGGAGTTGGTATGTGAGGAGTTCATACCTGCCCCTGACTTCTGAGGGTCTTGGAGCCTCAGGGTTTTGGGAGGAAACTGAAGCATGGACAAGGCCATTCCCACCTCGGTGTGGGCCAGTGGGCTGACAGGACCATGTGTGCCAGGAACCAGCTCTGCTCTTGGAGAGCAGCAGATGGTTGAACAAACCAGACCGTTAATCCATCCAAATTATGGCAACGTGTCTGAAGATGTTCGCATTCAAATTCAAATTGTTCACCCTCTTGGATGAGGGTGTGTGTTAATTAAAAGGTGGGGAGAAGGAAAAACAAACAAAGCCAAAAAAATAAAAAAGGTGGTTGTGCCAAAATGCCGGAAGGTTTTTCACCACCTGTCATCAGGTGTAAAGGGAGGAGAGGTGGACCTTACATGATAAAAGAGCAGTCCCTGCGCTCTTCCTGCAACCCTCCTGGGATGGATGGAGCATCCTCGAAGGAAAGGAACTGGTTAAAACCGCAGCTCCTGTGTAGCAGCGGGATCCGCTGCGCGAGTGGTGAAAGATTGGTGGGCTGTAATGATGCGCGAGGGCTGTATGGAAATGCCCACCAGCCCTCGGCAGCGGCCGCGGCGCAGACGGGGGGACGCGGCACCGAGAGGCAGAGGGAGCGTTATTGATGCGCTCGCCTCAGGGAGGGAAGCGGATAATGGATGTGGGATGTTGGCCGTGCTTTGTCATCAAACGAGGGGCCTGAAAGATGGTGCGCTGGAATATTATCAGTCATTCCTTGATCAAGATGTAATGCTCTCGAGGTCCTTCTCTTTTTTCTCTTTCTCCCCCACTGCACTGGCAAACGCTTTTATTTCTTACTCTTTGACCTTTTTGCTCCAGTGTTCAGGATGCTCAGATCCATTCCCCTTTTAACCAAGAGCGTGCCACTCTCCCCTCTCCTCTTCCCTCCCTTCCCCCAAGCCTGAAGATACTGATGTGAACTAGAGAAAATCACGTTTCCCGATCTGCATGGCCTCATCTTGAAAAGGCCCCTTGCTTTTTATTCCCCCCCACCACCATACCGTTAATAGATTATGTGTACGTGTAAATATACTTAAGTTTTATTTCTACGGTACTGTAGGTAAGAATAGTACTTCATAGACAAATAAAAAGGTCAGTCCCTGCTTTGAGATTGCCATAACACAGCAAGGGATGGCAAATAAGGGGGTTTATTACATCTCACCTGTATTTAGGCAAATCAAACAATTGCATTTTTTACAGCCCTGTGTAATGGCCTGATGCAACCAAATGAGACCTCTCTCCCAGGGAGTTTAAGCAGCGTATTAGCTTTATCACTTGATGACCCATAAAATGGTTGTGCACCCCTTAGTGATTACCTGACTTACTCAGCACAGCTCTGCAGGGAGGATATTTAAACATTTTTTGCATTATCAATTTCATAATGTCATAGTTCTAGTCATCAGCCTTTTAAAGGCAATGGCTTTCCTTTTTATCTTTGTGAGGGGTAGTAAACCAAGGAAGATGCAGATGGGAAGATAAAAATAAGGTTTCTCCATATCTTGGAGGTGGAACTAGAATTTGGGGCATCTTCTCTTCCATCCTCTCTCCTCTGATGATGTTTCATTGCATGAGAAACTTGGTGGTTGTGAACCTAACGATGATGATGGACAGGGTAAATGGAGAAATCTTCCCTCCCACTGGAAGTGGTAGAGCATTGGTGCACGTTGCAGAGCGGTGTTAAGACGTGGAAGAGAAAAGAGGTGAGAGTAAATCCTGCATGTCGGTTCTGCAGGCTGCACATGGCAGGAGAGCCCCAGCTCATGGGCTGGTCTTCTGGGATGTGGAGAACTTCATCCACCTTCATGCTTTATAATCATTTTTTGTGTGTTTATCATCGTCTCTTCACTAATTATCTGTAAGAACAAGGTGCCACACCACCATGTTTATGTGTCTCGATAACTTGACTGGGGTTTATCTGCAGAAATGCCAGCTGAAGGGCTGCTCCCAGGTAAAGGCTGTCCGCAACTGGAGCAGATATTGAGCCAACCCTCGCCAGCATCCCATTAGTTCACCTCTCATAAATAAGAAGTGTTACTTTTCTGTGGCTGACGGAGAAATTTGTAATTAGAGAAACTCCCTGGGTTGGCATTAGAAGGAGCATTGCAAAACATTTATGGCCAAATGTCTCCTTCACTCCATTTGGAGTCATTTCTCCTGTCTTGTGAATAACTCACACTCTGAATATTCCCTAATAAGTGTGTAAGTGATGCAGCACCAGCGGTTGTCTGTAGTTGAATTCTCCGAAACTACAGCTGTAAATGTAGGGAGAAGTGATGCAAAAGGAACATGCTTCAGAGCAGCTTTTGAGGGAACAGGAATGAATGGGGAGGAACAAGATCCAAAAACAGGGCCTTGGGACAAGAGTTTCTAATGACAATGTTTTCGAGCATCTCAGTTTTGCAGAGCCGCTTTGCAAGCAGGAGAAAATTTTTTCTTCTTTTTTTTTTTTTTTACTTTGTTAAAGACTTCAAGGTTTCAAAATTCACATTTTACCAAATTTGGATTAAAAGGCAATATTTTGGTAGCTTTTTGAAATTAGATTTTGGGGAAAAGTCAATCTGACAACTATTTCATTGAAAAAAACCTAAATTTAAATTAGGTTTTTTGTCTACTGAAAAGATGACATGAAATAAAGTATGTCTCAAGATGAAGTGAAAATAAATGAAATGAGACACTTCAGTATTCTAAAAAGGTTTTCCGTTTCTTTACTAAAAATCTTGTTGCAATCAGTATAGACACGAGAAACTCTTCAGTACTGCCACAAGTGCATTGCTTCTGGGAAATGTCTTCTGACGGTAAACTTATAGACCACTCTGCTTTTAGGCAGGCACCGTAGACCCTGCTTCCCCCCAGGGCATTAATTCCTCTGGTATGGGCTTCTCAAAGGTAAACCCCACCGATTCTGTGGCCCAGGAGTCCCGCCACGTTGCCCCAGTTACCACACTTGCGTGGGCAACAACTAGGCTACAATCTGCAGGGCGTGGAGTTGAATTCAGGTGAAAACACGAGCATTCGCTCACCTCTGAGATGCCTCAATGCACCCAACATGATCACCGGCTGCTGTGCAGGATGTATCTCCTGGAGGTCATGACTTCAATCTGCCATCCCCTTAGAGATGTTTTGGATAGTCTTAAGGCATTGGGCACTGGATACCTGTGTTTGGGAACTTCATTCCCAATCCCTTTGCAGTTTGGCCGAGAGAGGTTTGTCCAACTTCTCTTGGTTGGAGGATGCATTGAGAGTCATTGAGACTCCATCCAGCTGACCTACATCATTGTGGGACTCCATCCAGCTGACCTACATCATTGTGGGGTGGATGAGATGTTCGAGCATCAAGGCTACCTAAAGCTCCTGCATCAAGTTGCCAATGGGCCCAAGTGTCACCAAACTTGAAGTTGAGTCCAAAAATCACCCCACCTTTGGGGTACGAAGGAGGTTAATAGTGGAGGCTCTCCTGTTGGCTTCTCAGCACAGCATCTGCCTCTGCCCGTGGTTTGAGAAGCATTAAATGCCAGGTATGAAGGGTAATCTTCCAATCTTTGTGGAAAATTTTGAGGGGATGGGGTGAGCTGTCTTCTCCTAAATAATTCTGAAACACCACAGACCTCCTTATTTTTACTGATTCTCTTTCACCAATCACACTGAAACTTCATCAGTCTCTGTGGGAATTCAGTAAGTAGATACCACCAAGGGTTTGCATGGCACAGTGATAGATCATCCATCCTGAAGCATGCACACTGAGCATGTGAGTAGTAAGATTTACTCCCAAGAGTAGCCCCCAGAGATAGATCTCAGGCCTTAGTTAAAGACCACTGTCTCTATTCATTATCTTGTCACTGGTTCCAGCATTGGTTTGATCTATAGATGATTGTGTAGGGAGCAGAGCTTAATAACCAGAGAAGAACAACGCTTTGGGGTACTGTCACTGACTAGGTGGAGTCACCTTGGGCAAGTCACTTGCTCCTAGATCATTGAAAATATGTTAGCGCTTCAGATTTGTTGACATGGATGGGAGACCATGGGGGTTTTGAGGATGTAGACCCTTTGCTTGTGTCGCATTAGTCAGTGTGTACCTCCCTTTCAGCTCCTGAGGTTCAGTCCATGGAGATGGAGGAGGTGGAAAAGCTGCAGGGTCGCACACAGGAGCAGTAGAGAAGGCGTCACTTGGTGATATCTAGAGCAACATTGGGATGCTGCTGTCCATTGGAGCAACGTGCCTTGGGACGGCTGCGGGGAAAGGATTTGTAGGGAA
>NW_009611707.1:23503-27330 GCF_000690535.1 Cariama cristata
TTGGCAAGTATGTGCTAGGTGTCCCATTTTACTTGGAGATTTCCTGCAGGTGAGGAGGAGGGCACATGTTAGCTACTACTTCCATTTTTAATGACTGTTTTCTCAAAATCCTCTCTAATGCACAAGGCAGCCATCTCTGCAGTTCTAACTTGATTTGGTAGGCAGTTGGACTAGATGATCATTGTAGGTCCCCTTCAACTGATCTATTCTATTATTTTTAGATTTGACCCTATCTATCATTTTCATATCTGTTGAATTCATGGCAAACAACCAACTCATCCAGCCATCCTAATTTTTCCTTCCCTGGAAAAATTTGAAAGGACTGAAGACAGTTATCGGTAAGTCACCAACTGGAAAATACTCAGGTGAGTAAGGGTTAAACAGAAGTAGGTGGCATTGATCCATTTCTAATTTGCTCACGATAACACAGGTTCCCCTTTCATATGCCCCAAAGACTGAAGTTTTCTTGCCTTTTTCCATTTATTGTGGCTCCACCAAAAGTGTCTGTCACCTTAGAAATTACTCACATCATTTTTCAGCTGGCTTTTGGATCTCAAACCAAACAAAAACCCAGGCTTCTGAGATAAATGCGTCTTTTTAAGCAATTTTTTTGTTAGTCTTTATAATACAACTTGCACCCGAATGCTTCCTAAATCAGGAGTCTGCTTTGGCTTTAACAGTTCTTTGGTGATTTCTGAGACACAGCAAATAATGCAGCTGGCTGGTGGGGGGTCTGCTGCGGGTGTTAGTTTGTGGAAACAAATTCCTAACTATCCTGGTCTATAAATCCTGAGCTTATAAAAGCCATGAGACTTGCATCGGTGAGTTCACTCCCAGTGTATTGGCATTTTAAGTTTTGACAATCCCATTTAACCATCTGTATTGATTGCAGGGTTAGGTATATACAAAGGAAATTTTTCAGGGGGAATTTGAATTCCATTGGAGTAAAAGGAAAGCCCTAGATCACTTCAAAGCACTTTGATGTTTAATTGACAATCCTGGGATAGTGTAACTTCAATTAAAGTGAAGTCATCCCACATACCTGTCTACCGACCTGAGTTCCTGCATGAACATGACAAGGTTTGACAATGAGTACAGAGAGCACACAGTAAAACAAGCCCAGGGTATCGAGTCTCCTTAAGGCATCCTTTCCTTTTGTTTGGTTTTTTTTTTTATTATTATTATTATTTTCCCCTGTAGTGGCTTTACCCACCTGTAATTGCAATAGAAAGACGGAGCCAGGAGATATTTCTTTGCAGACGAGACAGTGGTTGTGTTGTTATGGTGTATTATGTTACTTTCCATTAGACCAAAAACTTTTCATCTCTAACCCTAGGAGGTGACCTACAGTAAATACAGTGTCGTAGTTAGCTTTTGTAAATAGCTTAGCTCTCATGAATGTTTTATCGTGGGGTAAATATCACGTTCTCTCCACTTATTTACATCCGCACAGCATCACAGAAGACTTGTTGGTATTAAATATTAATGGTAAGCTTCAGTGAATCTATGCTTTTGTCAAGAGTGCACTGGGCCACGCATCTTTTTTGGCCTCACACATTGAGAAACCGCATGATCTTCCGAAGAAAGAACTGGAAGTGCATTATCAGTGTTTTTAACCAAACTACCCCTCAGCTTGATGGCTACAGCTTCCATTGCTTTCACTCGGCTGGGAGGAGGGAGAGAAGTCACGGACAAAGATGTACATGGCTGACCCAACACTTTGACCTTAGTCTATGCATCTTTTGCATCCCAGGGCAAGTCCCTGTGGAAGGATTTCAGCGATTTATGAAGGCCAGAATGGATCAGCCAGGCTGACTTGCTCTGTATCTCGGTCCAGTGACCCCCTTGATTGAGCCAAGAACTTGTGTCTGCCTGAGGGACACCTTCCAGGGAAGCAACCACGCTTTTGGCTGGAAGACGTCAATCAATGTGGAATCCGCCATATCCCTTGGTACACTGCTATTACTTCATGCATGGTTAATTAATTTTAGGATTACCAATGATTTCTAATGTCGTGCTACGATCTTCCTGGCTTTTGCTTCCAGCCATGGATTTTTGTTGCATTTTTCCTAGATTTCCGCAGATCTTGGCTAGTACCTTGTACTTTCTCCCTGGGAAGGACAGGTTCGTGATCTCATGATGGAGGGTAGTGATTCATCTCTTTCTTTTGATCTGCTAAATGCATGGAGCTCTTGCTCTCTGTCAGAAGTTTTCTCGAGTTACAAATTGTCCAGGGCGCTTTTTTGTACGTCAGTCAATTTTTGCATCTCATCTGTTTTAGAGCTGGGGGATGTAGTCAATACTGCAGGATCAGTCTCTCTTTGGTGCACAAAATACATTCCTCTCAAGGCTGTTTTTTCAGTACTGAGTCTTCCTCCAGAGTCACCATGACTCACTACACGTTTTGTTTGCAAAGGGTTACCTTTTTTTGTTTTTTATCAAATCCATAGTTTTTCATAGATAAATTTTTGAAAAACCACTCCAAAGTGAGACCCAACTTTGGACATGAATGAGACTGAGAGGTGCTATTTGTACTCTCTATGGGCACAGCTCCTCAAATTTCAGAATAACGTTTCTCAGGCGATAAGCATGGAGTATTGATGATCCACGTGCAAATAAATTTGCACCGAGGTGTCATTTCAGACACGTAAGCGGGGATGCACTGAGCTGTCAGCATCTGTGGTGTCGCTTGACTTCAGTGGCTTCTCACTGACCTAACGATCGTTGACTTCACGTTCACCCGTATTGGTGCGTATCTGTTGCCTTCCCTCAAGTCTCTGCTGAATTATACAAATGTGGGAGAGTAGAAAATAGGCAAATTGGGCAAAGGAGGTGAAAGAGCAGCTCTCGGGGGAAAGGACAAAGACCTGATGCCTTTGAGGTATGCCTTTTTAAAGAATGCTCTAGAATGCTTCATCTGAAACATGATTTCTCTCTTTTCCTGCCTGTTGCTGGTGCCGGTTGGGGTCACTGTTGGTGCTCTGGCCAGTATTGGAAAGGTGGTTACTTAGCCATGGAGGAGAGCTAGTGTAATGGAGTTTAACAGCATTGATTTTACGCGGAAGGCTCATTCTGCACTTAAACCCCTCCTTTCCCCATGAATACCTTATTTAAATGGTCGGTATATAATTTTTTAATGAGACATTCCCTAATCCATCCGACCAAAGACTAGGAAGACTATGACTATACAAGAGGGACAAAAAGCTTCTGGTTTTGTTAACTGTCTGATTTTCTGATTCATTGACTTTGGTGGCCTTTATTTAGCAAGAAATGCCTTTTCTGCCCCACTTGACCCTAACCCATTAAAATGATTGCAGAAACCAGAGCAGTTGCTGGTACGTACTGGAGTTTGTCAAGTGACTCTCAGCGCAGAGTAGCAGCCTGGTTATTTTTAATCAATGCAAATCAAGTTTTGAAGCATCCATTATGTCCTGGTCCAGGGCAAACTAAACTACATTACAAAACACTTAAGCCCTGTAAAATTTCCTGACCTCTGAAATCTCTTACGACCTAGTTGCAGCTTCACAACGTCTAGCGCTAATCTCTCCATTAAAGCCTTTTCACCTATTTCCTAAACTGCTGCACAATGTATGTATTTAGACAAAAGCAGCAGCTTTCAGAGCCATTAAAGGCTCAAGCCAAAAGTAAAGATGATTTTCTTATGGCTGAGGATGTCTGACAGCCCAGGGGGGGTTGGACAACACTATGTTCTTCAGCTGACCCTTATTTAAGATAACCTGTGAGTGTCAGGATTACAATGCTAAGATTACTGTGGTATTTAAATATTATGTTATTAGTCAAATACTGGCATGTATAAACCCAAGATA
>NW_009611708.1:0-1940 GCF_000690535.1 Cariama cristata
ATATATATAAATACAAGCTACATTTAAACAACCAAACAATCCTCACTGTAAACATCAACAGCTGTCAGAGATGCTTCCCTAACAGAAACAACTGCTGGCAAGAAAGAGATCGGTTTGTTTCATCAAGACCTAACAAAAAAAAAAGAATCCGGGTATCAGGTGTGTTGACTGAAGAGTCCAGGTATTCCATAGAAAGAAATTAATCCTGTTTCAGCCAGGAGTCTACTACTCTCCACAGACTAGTCACTTCTTGTCTGCATTTATTTAATGCTTCTGCTTGTTAGAAGCTCTCTTTACTACTCCATCTTATTTTAAGTTAACTGCTCACTAGTTTGTCTGTCTCATACACATCATCTGAATCCGATGCTTGGATTGCCAGCCATGCCAGCTTTTGTAACTGTGGACTACCAAGGAACACCAAGATAATTATGGGACTCGAGCATCTCTCCTATGAGCATAGGCTGATACAGCTGGGACTCTTCAGCCTGGAGAAGAGGGGGGGCTCAAGGTATATAAATACCTAAAGGCATACCATCCTTGGAGATACCCAAAACCCATCTGGGCATGGTTCTGGGCAACCAGCTCTGGGTGACCTTGCTTGAGCAGTGGAGTTGGACAGACAGCCTCCAGAAGTCCAACTTCAACCACACTGTGGAAGCATTTTAAGATTAAAAAGCTTCCTATTTAGACCATCAGAAAGCTTTACACTACAAGTAAGCCTTTGTACACAGTAAGAAAGTAATGAAATATGAAATCACATTGTTCAATTAAGTGCTTCCTAGAAACAGAGGCAGCCCTTTCTCCAGTTATTTAAATCACTGCACCAGCTTTCTAATGCACATCCTGCACTTCACCTGTCTGGCTCCATAATGCAGGGAACACAGCAGCATGTCTTCCTTGCTCTTTACCTTCCTCTTCACTAGAGAGGAAGATCCTGAACTTCAATATATGGTGGAAGGGTGGCATAACCCAAGAGTGCTGGTTGCCAAAGTTACAAAGTTGCTGGTATAATTTTCATATACCCATTTGTATTCTGTATGGAGCACTTAACTCAGATTTATTTTTACCTTAGATTTTATTCGTACCCTAGAGCTGCACCACCAACCAGCTGGAGACACACACCGTCACTCACCATCACACACCCATAATTTCACCATTAACGATAGCGTGGCAGACTCTTCCAGCCACCTCTCCCTCAACCATTTCAGGTGCAGTCATGGCACAGCTGTAGGGGAACCCAGTCACTCCTCTGGAAATGATTCAGGAGTATGTAAGAGGGATGGTAACAAAGAAGCTAAAATGCTTTCAGATTTTGAGAAAAAAATTTATTATTTTATTATCCTGCTTATAAAGAACAGAATAATCACCGCAATTTCTACTACAAACTACACGTTATCAATTTTGGGTCTCAGTATGGAATGAAAGAAAGATTACTTTTCAGTCTAGCACCTGCCTCAGGCAGTTTAGCTTCCAGAAAGCTAAATTACTGTCGTGTGGACACTCCGATGAGGGAGGGAGGCAAGAAAAAGCTAAGGGCGAGGCAACTGATACAGCCTTCTGCTGCTCAGGTCCAAAGCAGAATCAGGCAAAAGCCTGGGGAAGCTGACTGCATTGTACAATGCCCAGCTGCACAAAACTTACTAATTTGAGGGTCTCCTCGCCTGGGCCCCACAGCATCAAACAACTGTTAGGTTGAAAAACATCCTTTGCAAATGCCCCCCTCCCCAGGCTCTGCCGGAGCTTAACACCCTGCCTCCAACTGGTGACCAAGATGCAGCTTGAAACACTTTCCCCTTGCAGTTTCAGTGGAAGGCAACAGCAACGTACCCACAAAGCTAGCATTTTCCAAAGGTGTTACAAATTAAATGATTTCATTTTAAGTTAGATTCAGAGACACTCTTCTGCCCTCCCGTCAAGTCACGAGGTTCAGAGAAGACCCC
>NW_009611709.1:0-3778 GCF_000690535.1 Cariama cristata
CAGGGACTGCACAGGGTGGGCGAGCCTGCGTCGGGCTGCTGCACCCACTCACCACGGCCCTTGCACCGGGCAGCAGCACCCACGCGCTCAGCCCACTCCCACGGCGTGCTGTGGGGCTGCAGAGCAGGTCTGGCCGTACCTCCTGGTGCCTCAGCATGCTCTCCACTGTGGCCTTCTCCTTCTCCAGCTGGGTGGTGGTGGTGCTCAGCTCCTGGTGCAGGCTCTCCCGCTGATCTGTGAGCAGCTGCACCTTCTCCTCCAGCTCCAGCAGCTGGCTCCTGGCCACCATCGTGGTCCTCATCTCCTCCAGCAAGGTCGTCTTGGTGACCTCTGGGGAGACACAGCACTTCTGACCCAGGCTGGGCAGGAGGGGGAGAAGCTCACAGAGAAGGGGCCTTCAGGGGCCCCGTGCCCTCCACAGGCCCTGGCAAGGGGGAGGCAGGTCTGATGGGAGGGCTGCGACCCCCTCAATCTCCACCAGCACAAGCCCACTCTGGCACTGGGTGATGTTCGGACACTGCTACGAAGGAGGCTTGTGCTCTGCCCGTTCCCAGTAGTGCTACACCCGACCGATTCTAGGGGACCCGGGTGCTACGTGGGCGTAAAACACCCCTGAGATCAGAGCAAGGCTGGGGGGAGACGTGTCAGCCCCAGGGGTCCTTACCCAGCTCCTGCACAGCAGCCTGCTTCGCAGCCAGCTCTTCCTTTAAGGCGGAGAATCGCTCCTCCAGCAGAGCAGCCCCTAAATCAGCACAAAAGCTCTACTAATTAAGCAGCTCCTCAAAAAAACTTTACGCACCAAAGCATTTTTCATCCAGTAATTGTATCGTGCTGTGCTTCAGCAGGGAAGAGGCAGCGAGAGGACGTGGACAACCAGCTCCTGCTGTCTGGGGTTAGTCTCAGAGCGGGGGACAACCCCGGTGCTTACCAAAATTGGTGGCAAAAGCCCTGTTCATGGTAGCGGGACCAAGATTTGGCTATGGATTCCATGCTCCTCCTGCAAATACCCACAGGCCTGGGAGGGGATGCTTGGAACAGCACTGTACCTCTCCGTAGGTCATCCTTGTCCTGCTCCAGCCTGGCTACAGCCTCTAAATACTCTTTGTTCTTTACTTCCAGGTTCTTCTCAGCCTCCTTCCTCTGCTGTGCGTGGGTCTCCTTCTCCACCTGAAGCAACTGGGAAAAGTCCTCAACCTGTTTCTGCAGCTCATCCTTCTGTTTCTCCGACTCTTCCAGCTCGGACTTCAGAGGGTCGACGTGCTGCAGCAGCATCTGGAGGTGTTTGCTGATGCGGGAGAGGTCCTTGCTCTGCTCCGAGGCCCAGTAGCTCATGTCCGTTGCAGAGAGGGTGTTTCTCCCTGTGGCCTCCTCCACCATCTCCTGGAACCTGCTGAGAGCCGAGGGGATGTTCTGGCTCTGGCAGATGCTGGTGATGGCTTTGCTGACCTCGTGGAGGCTGGCCTGGGCACCGGCACAGGTGTCACAGGGTCCCAGAGACAACCCAGTCGTCTGCGTGGGGATGCTGTGGCTGCTCTTGGCCACGCTGTGGGGAGCCCTGGGCAGGGAGCTGCCTGAGGCATCGCTGTCTGGGGCACGGACACTCGATGACGGGCAGAGAGAAGTGGACCGGGCAACTCCTGTGGAAGTTCTTAACTCCAAAACGTCAGGCAAGCTGTGTTTCAGGCACTCCTCCTCAGGTTTCCCAGCCTGGGGAGTGGATTGCAGCGTGGGGCTCTCCCTCCTGCAAGCCTTCTTCTGGTGGAGAGAGCACAGAACAAAAATGGGGCCACGATCAGAGTCAGCTGCAGATGATCCCTAAGAGCCCAAATACAGAGGTGTGACGCGTGGGGACTGGACATCAGGGCAGCCAAGGGGCGATGAGGGCGGCAAGCCCTCCTCTTGGGAGGCAAGAAGTTCCCAGAGCTTGGAGGAGGACAGCTACTGAGCGCTCGGGTGCTCCATTACAACCACAGCATGTGGCTAACAAGCAAAATGAATTTGCTTCCCACTCCCTGATGCAGGGTACAGGGGAACTGAATTTTTACAAGCTGCCAGGCAGCTCTCCAGGCGCCGCTACTTTAGCAGAGCTGGGGTTTCACAACAGGAAGCCTCAACAGTGAAACCTGCTCCCCGGCTCCTCCTCTTGTAGAACAGAATCACAGAACCATTTAGGGTGGAAAAGACCTTTAAGGTCATGGAGTCCAACCGTTAACCTGGCACTGCCAAGCCCATCACTAAGCCCTGTCCCTCAGCACCACATCCACACGGCTTTTAAATACCTGCAGGGATGGGGACTCCACCACTTCCCTGGGCAGCTTGTGCCAGCGCCGGACAACCCTTTGGGTGAAGAAATTCTTCCTAATATCCAACCCAAACCTCCCCTGGCGCAACTTCAGGCTGTTTCCTCTTGTCCTGTCGCTTGTTACTTGGGAGGAGAGACCAACACCCCCCTCACTACAGCCTCTTTCTTGTGACTGTCCCTTCTTTCATCCCTCCTGCACCGTTTTCTGGTTATGCCAGGTGAATTATTGTGAGACTTTTCCATGAGAAGAACCATTTTGAGGGGGAAAAAAAAAATATATATATGCAGGGGAGAGGCGTACTGTTTTTACCACAAATTATTTCACTGATTTGAGCCAGCTCAGCCCCACAAACAGTGGGGTTGGCAGAGCTGCAGAGGCAGCATGTTGGCAGGAGGAGAATATTTTTCCAAGCAATAAAGGCAGCTGAGTTCAGCCATCCTGAGATCCTGGTGGAGGCCTGGAGGAGGATGGATCCAGCGGCATGGCCGGGAGCGGTGGTTAGAGGAGGGAAGGGACTCAGGCCGGGAGGGGACAGTGCGGGACAGATGTGTCCTGTCTGACACATGGGTCAGCACTTGGAGGATCGTGAGCTGGGAGCACATCTGGCGTGGCCACCGTGCGTGTCACGGGGCATCCCAGAGAAGGACCGTGACCTCAGCATGGTCCAAATCATGGGGCATGACTGGACCATTTCCATGACCCCTACGCTCAGCTCGTGGGGCATCAGGGCCCCCAAATGTCCCACCTCAGCCAGGAGCTGCTGGTAGAAGGCCCCCAGTTTCAGCATGCTGCACCAGTACCTCCTCACCGTCAGTCCTGCGGACATGCAGGGTCCCACTGACTGTGCCGGGGGGATGGCGTGCTCACTGAGCAGGTTTTCTGTGTAGCCCGTGAAGCTCTGAAGCAGCAGCAGCAGTCTTCAACAGAAACGGAACACAGCTTACAGCAACGCAGTATTTGTAATGCAGAAAGGGCCCTTGCTGTTTGAGAGTGCAGTCAGCCTGAAGGGCCAGCACCAAGGCAAGGACGTTGTCCCCCCTCCCTATCCCCTGGGCAAAGTGAGTTTGGCAAAGGAGCGTGGGTATCGGTGCTCCTGTGACCCCCCCCGGCCTGAGTCACCCCACGGAGCAGTATTTGGTGGGATGAAAATCCTCCTGCAGCTGCCGGGATGCAGGCCATGCACACCACTTGCAGCCAGCCACTTCCGAGAGGCTGTAATTAAGCTCTCCCAAAAGACTTGGGGCACCCACACTTCCAATATCAAACCCTAATTGTCAGGGCTAACAGCTCTGCAGGAATGGCTCGTCTTTTAAAACAGAGTCATATTTATTTCACCCAGATTGCAAAAGGTGGCTTTGCCTCCCAGGTCTGTAGATGCAGCTGTGTCTGAGTGTTTCCGAGGTTTTGGCAGGCAATTTAAGGAGCCCGCCCCTGTCTGCCCAGGTGCCCTCGGCTCCCAGGCAGGGCAGGGGGCT
>NW_009611709.1:3815-4271 GCF_000690535.1 Cariama cristata
CGCCCCCCCCTGTCTGCCCAGGTGCCCTCGTCTCCCAGGCAGGGCAGTGGCTCGCTCTGCTCCTTTGTGGCCAGCACTTCTGCTGGTAGGTCTGTGCAGGGACAGGAGTTGGGTTTTACAACTCAGTGTAGAGCTGCAGAGCCTGAGGCCCGCTGCTCGCCATGGTAATGCGTGAGGAAAAAAAGCATCCAAATCACTCGGCGGCATTTGACAGGCCGGCCACACCACCACCCCTTCCCCGCGGGGGGAAGAGCGCCCGGGCTGCTTTGGAGAGGGGCGGCGGGGGCTGGGTTTGCCATCTCACCTGTCTATCACCAGCTCCAGCAGCACCACGTGGGAGTGCTGGCTGAACTCGGGGCTGCTCTCGGTGTAGCTGTACCGCTCCAGCAGCGCCGGCAGGTCCAGGTCACAGGACACTTTATCGGGGAACTTCCAGGAGGGGAAACGCACGGCCCC
>NW_009611710.1:0-339 GCF_000690535.1 Cariama cristata
GGGATTGCCCCAACCCATGTGCATGACCTCGCACTTGGCCTTGCTGACCTTCATGAGGGTCACATGGGCCCACCTCTCCAGCCTGTGCAGGTCGCTCTGGATGGCATCGCTGCCCTCCAGCATGTCAACCGCACCACACCGCTTGGTGTCGGCGGCAAACTTGCTAAAAGTGCACTCAATCCCACTGTCCATGTCATCAACAAAGATGTTAAAACAGCACCGGTCCCAACACCAACCCCTGAGGAATGTCACTCATCACCGATCTCCACTTGGACATCGAGCTATTGACTGCAACCCTTTTGAGTGCGACCATCCAGCCAACTCCTTATACACCAAGTG
>NW_009611710.1:868-13079 GCF_000690535.1 Cariama cristata
TCTCGCAGGCCCTGCCTTTGCCTTCTGTGACTTGGGCAGTGTGGCTGGAGGACTTGCTGGTGAAGACTGAGGCAAAAAAATCATTGCGTACCTCAGTTTTCTCCATGTCCTAGGTAACTAGGTCTCTCATTTCCTTCTGGAGAGGGATACATTTTCTCTACTCTTCCTTTTATCACCAACGTACCTATAAAAGCTTTTCTTGTTGCCCTTGATGTCCCTGGCCAGATTTAATTCTCTCAGAGCTTTGGCTTTCCTGACCTGGTCCCTGGCTGACTGGACAATTTCTCTATATTGATCTCAGGCCACCTGTCCTTGCTTTCACTCTGTGTAGGCTTCCTTTTTGTGTTTGAGTTTGTCCAGGAGCTCCTTGTTCAACCATGCAGGCCTCCTGGTGTTTTTGCCTGACTTCCTCTTGGTTGGGATGCATCACTCCTGAGCTTGGAGGAGGTGATTCCTGAATATTAACCAGCTTTCTTGGGCCTCTCTTCCCTCCAGGGCTTTATCCCATGGTGCTCTACCAAGCAGATGCCTGAAGAGGCCAAAGTCTGCTCTCCTGAAGTCCAGGGTAGGGAGCTTGCTGTATGCCCTCCCTGCTGCCCTAAGGATACTGAACTCCACCATTTCATGGTCACTGCAGCCAAGGCTGCCCTTCAGCTTCATAGTCTCCACCAGCCTCTCCTTGTTGGTGAGAACAAGGTCCAGCATAGTACCTCTTCTCATTGCCTCCTCTATCACTTGGAGAAGGAATTTATCAATGCATTCCAAGCACCTCCCAGATTGCTGATGCCCTGCTGTGTTCTCCCTTCAACAGATAGTGGTATGGTTGAAGTCCCTCATGAGGACCAGAGCTTATAAACGTGAGGCTGCTTCTACCTGTCTATAGAGGCCCTCGTCTGCCTGGTCATCCTGGTCAGGTGGTCTGCAGCAGAGCCCCACTGTAACGTCACCTGTCCCTGCCCTCCTTTTAATCCTGACCCATAAGCTCTCAGTCAGCTCCTCATCCATCCCCAGGCAGAGCTCCATGCTCCATTTTTTGTACAGTCTGAGTGCCAGGTTACCTTGCTAAAAATCAACTCTAATGGTTAGTTTCCTTTTCACAACTTATATCCCTACTAATGTTACTGGGATTTGTTTGTTTGCTTGGTTTTGGTTTGTTTGGGGTTTTTTGGGGGGGAGGTTGTTTTTTTGTTTTCTTGTTTTAGGAGCACAGGAGAATTCTGTTGCAAAGCTCCAATAAATATTTTTAGACACATAATTTAGGAACATTGCAAGTATTACTTCAACAGAGTTTGGGGAGAGAAACACTTTTGGGTCATGGGGGGAAGAATCAGAACCTTCTGGTGCAACAGGAATTCACAACCACTGCGGATACTGTATTTGAATAGAACCACAATAGAGTAAGGTCAAAATTAAGTTTTGCACTTCAGGGTTTAATCTAGCATATTACACAGTTCAAAATGAAATGGCATACTTTCATTCTTTCTGTTTAGGACATTTCCTGAAAAGATACTTTGAACAGAAATTATAAAGCAAAACCTCCTTCTGATCTTACCTTTTCTTGAGATGTGGTATTGTAGTTACTGAGCACTACTCTGCATGTAATGGAAACGGTACCTCACCGATGGTTCTGGGGGCACCTGGTCCTCAGGAATCTATTGAAGTTGTTTCTTGCACCTGGGACAGGTTTTGTCTTAAAGCTCATTTTTCTCCTTCCAATAATATCACAGTTTTATAACATGAGATAGTATTTAGTTATTATGTTTAAGATAAACAACGGTTTGATTTAAACATATTGAAAAGAATCCCTCACCACCAAAACAACCGAGGTAGCGACATTTTTAAAAATATTCTTCTCTCAGAGCTCATTTGCCTGCCAGAACGATGCTAAGCAGGTAATTTATAACGAAGTGCAGCAGTAATAGTACAAGTAAATACAGGAATGAGACCTGAACAGATTCCTGTTTCAAAACTACTAAGTTTGAGTTCCAGTTTTGTTCCAATTTTCAGCCTTTTTTCTCTCATGACATGTTTACAAAAGAAAAAGTGACAGCAACTGTAGGGCAACATGTTGGGCATCAACAAGGGTGAAAGACAGAAAAAAAAAACAAACAACAAACTATCATAATACTAACAGTGAATCCTCTTTGTAGTAATACTAGTTAGTGTGCTTAAGGTGTTAGTATCCTTTCCAATACAGACAGCAAGAATTTGCTGGAGTATTTCAAATTTCTTATGGGGCAGGGGGAAAAAAAAAAGGGGAGGGGGGGTATTTGAATTTCAGGGCACAGCTTGCACTGAACTGTCAGCCTTATCACTATAATCTGGAGCCAGAAACATTCCAGTATTCAATCCACTCTAAAAGTGAGAAGGACATTTCTTGAGGTTTTTTTAGGTTTCACTTTCATGCTCCATTAAACTTCACCATAGCTGCTTCCCTGACATCTTTAATGTCAACATAAGAGGGAATCTTCTAGAAAGACATGAGATTTTTGAAATGTGAGGAAAAAAGAGTCCCACAACTATGTACTCACGATAAACCCGATTAAACAAATCCACTTAAAATCTCATTCCTTTGTGGATAAGCACAGACCTCTACACAGATGCAAATTGTTTTACAGTAATGTTGTAAACCTCCTCCTTCTGGGACTTTTCAATTTATGTCAATGTGTAATTAGCAAATGAATTGCACTGTAGATTGCATTCAGTACTCTTTTCCTTTTCTTTTTTTAATTCTCCAACTAACATAACCTCCACTCCCTGCTTCCAAAACTCTCAAATAATTTTCAACTTTCTGATTCTCAACAAAATCAGCTTCGTATCATAAAGAGTCATGTGAATTGGCAGCTGGCCAACACATGACTTGGCAGAGGGAATCATCTTCCAGCACACATAACCCATCACAGGAAAACTGTTGGTGAGAGCTCACGATAAATGGAAGTACAGATACTTGACATGTGCAGTTGGTCACTACATCAAGGTATTTTCCCCTTCTTTCCCCTACTGACCGATGACACACAATTCATATGCTGAAAAATGATCAGTACCTTTATAATACTATTTTCCAGTACCTTCATAAGATTACTTTTATTATAATACATGCAAATTGCTGTCAGTTAATCCTGTTTAGGAATTCCCAGATAAACTATTTTGGCAATCGTATCTTCAAGGATTATGCCGGTCACCCATACAATGCACGAGCAAACGCTTCCTTTTACCTAAACGGGATATTCTGCCTTTAATTCTGAAGCCATGCTGTACTGTGGAAAGACCCCTGGCATACTTACTCTATTTTATTGGTTATTTTTCATGCACCTCCTCCCTTTAAATGCAGCACAACATTTACTCAAGGTTTTTAACCAATTGTTACGAAGAAGAAATAAAAGTCTCGGGTTTAAGAACCAAAGCTGCTATACATTAGCGGTGATCCTGCATCAGACACAAGATGAAGACCTTTATCTTCCTAGATTTTAATAGGGAGTTAAGAAACATAGAGAATGTCTCTCCTTCTAAGATAATTCCTATGCCATTTTGGCCAACTTGCCAGGGGCCAAGCTGTCCGTATAGTCTGGTCCAGGGTTCCTCTTCACCGTACCTTCTCATCCCCCAAACATCTACTATAGCTTCTCATACCAGAATAACCCCTGGACAAAGCCACCAGTGCCAAACACCTCTGAGCCCCTTAAACTTCAGCATCATCAGAGCAAAGACGTAGCTGTTGCAATCCAGAAACTTCTGATAAGAAGAGAAAAAGACCAGTCAGCCCCACCTCCATCCCTGGAAAAGTGATGGAGCAGCTCACTCTGGATGTCATCTCTAAGCATGTGGAGGAAAAAAAGTTATCAGGAATAATCAACATGGATTCACCAAGGGGAAGTCATGCTTGACCAACCTGATAGCCTTCTGCGATGGCATGACTGGCTGGGTAGATGAGGGGAGAGCAGGGATGCTGTCTACCTTGACTTCAGCAAGGCTTTTGGGACTGTCTCCCATAACATCCTCACAGGTAAGCTCAGGAAGCATGGGTTGGATGAGTGGACAGTGAGGTGGATGGAGAACTGGCTGAACAGCAGAGCTCAGAGGGTCGTGCTCGGCAGCACAGAGTCTAGTTGGAGGCCTGTGGCTAGTGGTGTTCCCCAGGGCTCAGTTTGGGGTCTGCTCTTGTTTAACCTGTTCATCAGTGACCTGGATGAAGGGATGCAGTGCACCCTCACCAAGTTCGCTGATGATACAAAACTGGGGGTTGAGACGCCAGAAGCCTGTGCTGCCATTCAGCGAGACCTGGATGGGCTGGAGAGTTGGGCGGAGAGGAACCTGAGAAGTTCAACAAGGGCAACTGTAGGGTCCTGCACCCAGGGAGGAATAACCCCATGCACCAGTACAGGCTGGGGACTGACCTGTTGGAGAGCAGCCCAGCAGAGAAGGACCTGGGAGTCCTGGGGGACAACAAGTTGCCCATGAGCCAGCAATGTGCCTTCGTGGCCAAGGAGGTCAATGGTATCTGACACGTCTCTCCCTCTTCCTCCCTCTGACTCACAGAGCCCAGGAGAGGAGTGCTCTACACCAAGGAGATGACCAAGCTTTGCAAATCATCAAATAAACAAGAAAGTTTAAAATTTTACTGCTGATTACAGTAGACAAGGAAACAGCAAGATTAGTTTTACTGATAATTCTGCTGGGAATCCTGGAGGACAACTCAGGAAGCAAGAGAGCTGTGGGGGCAGGGGAGAGCACGGCGATGAATAAAAATCAATACATTGCTTTCTACCAAGAAAATAAGGAGGTCTGCAACAGTAGCAGAAATCAACTGACAGAACTGGCTGACCAGTTACGAGAGATGACTTGACTTTAAACAAAACTATCAATATACAAACTGTAACTTCAGGTTGACATTCATGAAATATTTGTTTCCTACAAAACTGTCCTGAATTTTTATAAACGTTTTTAAAAGTTACCTACACAGTAGGTTTTGACAGATCACACATCCTTCACTTAGGGTTACTCTTTGGTACAAAATACATCCTGCAGTATCTTATCTGCCCCTGTCTGTCAGGCTTTAAATATACTAATAAACATTCAGAAGAGAGTAATAGTTCTTCCTTGCAAAAAGAAATAAGGAAGGAATTTAAAACCCCTCAACACCCTTAGAATCCAAGTCTACCATATATTTATTCGGATTTAACTCACAACAGATTTTCTAGATAATAGAATTCTAGTTTCTAGTACGGCCAATCACTTCTAATAATGTGTACAGCCTAATATCTAATAATTCTATTCTATTCTAATAATCTAGTACAGCCAATCACTTCTAACTTTTTTTTACAAATCATACCTTATTGTCTTGTACAAAGAAAACAAGGTGAGGCACTTTTATGCAAGTGATCATTTTGATAATGCACTGAATAAAGCCTACAAACTTTATACAGGCCCAACACCATGCACAGAACTTTCTCTGCTCATTTGTCTAAAGTTGGTATTTTTACCGCTACTATCTGTTACACAGTAGTAGTTAGAACTGAAAGGACTGGATTGTTTAGGACTGACTTTGTTTTTTTTTGTCTTATGGTAAACATTTTAGAAATACAAAAAAGGCCAAAATTATGCCACAGTAGACCACATGGAAGATATTTTTACTCTGATCTATTCCGATGCTACTTATGCCTTCCGTATTTGTCACATCTATATCCATTTTACGCCTTAATCTCTCCAAGTAAAAATAAAGTAAGCTTCTGTCAAACTCCGGCAAAAGTAGAATTTGTAGAAGATTAACATTTCCAACATGAAACTCTTAAAAAACGCCTCTACATAACAGCACAAAAGGTATCTTTCCTCTGTGCCTGCCCACAGTCCCTTACAAAAAGCTCTGGAAGTTTGGCAAAGCATTTAAACCCACTGATACCATGTCATCCTATTTGAGCCTCCCGGACAGGAAGACGAACACTGAGAATACAGCTTCTATCAATATCATTCAATAGAATAGACACATGAAGACTTCAGAGATGCTGCTGAGCATTTTCTGTGAGGTTTTCCAGCTAGATCTCTACTGCTGAGAGGAATCAACAGTGTACAATCTTTAGTAGCAATCCAGATGTGGTCTTCAAACATCTAAATAGGCTTGCTCATTAGCTCTATCAGCCGTTCTCTTATTTCAGCTTGGAAGATTCCTGCCTCTTTCTGGATATAGTTATGAACTGGGATAAGGGAACACACACAACCACCCAACTAGGTGGACAGAGACTCATTGACTTCATCGTGACAGTACCCACTGCCTGGGAGCGGTACAAAGATGGATGGGGTCAGGGTAGGTCAGGAGTCTGTAGCAGACACTAAAACTACTCCTTGTCCCACTATCAGTCCCCGTATGGGCTGAGTAGCCCTCAAGAGCCAGGACTTCATACTCTCTGCTCCACCCCTCAAATAGGCTGGAGGAATTTGGCAGCTCTCTTCTCCTTCCTGCTCCTACATACATCCACATGACTAGCTTCTCTCCAGGCAAGATATATCCCCCAGGCAGGGAGGAGAAGGAGGGATGAGCCACATCTTCCCCTACTGGGTAAAAACCTAAGGAAGAACGTAGAGAGGTAGACTTATCTTTGCTTTTCCTATTTTTTTTTTAAAAGGAAAATGTTAAAATCTTGTGGACAGAAACACTTCAAATATAATTCAGAGTAATCCATCTGAAATTCTCCATTGGGTAGGGTGGAGTAATGGACAAATTCACTCCGCAAGTTAACATTTCCATATCCAGGACTGCCTGAAACTGGATTTTTAATGGAAAATGTAATACTGAGCACCAACCATGGTGGTCATTGCCAACAACTCTTCCAACTCAAAATTTAGCAGAAAACAAAGGTGCACTTGCTTACAGAGTAAATAGTTAAGATTTGACATATATAAAAGTTGCAGGCTAGAACTAATTTGCAACCATTTCCATGCTTGAATGATGACTTTTACAAGCCAGCAAAACTCATAAATTAATTTTTCCATGACGGAAAAATAAGCTTTCCACAGTTAAATCTATCTACCAGGCAAACGGGAACAACGTCTTTCACCAACACTGACCAAATAAGTGAGTTTCATTTCTCTTAGCTTTCGCTTTCTCAGCATTTTAGTTTCCTATCGCTTTAAAGAAACAAACATAGATCTGTTATCCGGAGGCTTATTTGTAATGTTCAGATTAAATTCTGAAACCTGAGGTGTAGCATCGATCACACCCCATTTTACTGATTATGTCAGAAAATGCGCTTTGTATTTCTGAATACTGAATTGACAAAATGTAGGTCAACTTTGGGTTTTTTAAAGGCATGTTAAACTTCCGAACACTTTAGTTAAATCACTGCATTAAAACAAGTATGAATTTGAGATGGCATGCACCATGAAGAAACGATAACGCTGCAGCTTACAGACACGGACTGAATACTAGATGTTCATGCAAATTATCATTCAGGTTACTGCCAGTACACTTCAGCTTGTTAATTGCTACCCTAAATCAAATCTTGGGTTACTACACTCTCCCTGGAACATAAAACCTACTGTATGGTTACTCTGGTTTCATTTAACAACTATGTCATTAGTTAATGATTTAAAATTTTACCCTCTGCAAGCAATTCACATTCCAATGTAGTGCTGGAGTGGTTTCCACGTCCTTTTTTTTTTTTTTTAAATGCTAACCTAAAATTAAAATTCTGAAGTTAGTATTATAAAAATTTGTTGAGACAATGTCTCAGGAACATTAACATGTTCAAATGTTTGAGTACTCTGAATCCTGGTGATGTAATGGCAAAAAAGAATATGCAAAATATTTTCATATATTTTCAAAATGCTTTTTATTGAAGACATAATTAAAGACACTTATTTTGGCTTTTAACTTGAGATCTTAAGAACTTGTTATTTTAAATGATAATGAATACTGGTCTCGCTGCTGTTTTTTCCAATTTTATTTGGAAGAAAGGAAGGCAAAAAGTTTGCCTGTTTGTGAAAACATCCTCGAGGAATTAGACTGATCATTAAAAACAATTATAATGGTTTAGGTTCCACTACGAACCCTTCTCAAGTAATTTATTACAGAAGAAAATACGCTTCTGTAGGGACACTAAAACATTCACTTACACTAAATACCTGAAAATAGATGCTCAGCTGACACACAAATTTTATGGAAGTCAGGAAAGATATATCCGAAGAGAGAAAACACAACACCACAGTCTGAAGGATTTGGTACCTAAAGAAAAACTGGACTATTAATACGCTACTTAACTTGGCACATGGAAACAGCCAAGAATTTGCATCATTTATGAGGATCAAATTAAAGCATGTAGGTAAAAAAGGGAAATTTACTTCTTTGGACTGAATGCCTATTACCCATCCACTCAGTGCAAAGACTTGTCCGCATTGCACTGTTTGCTATAGATTTAACTATATAGATTTTACATCAGAGGCCACTGTTCAACTAATTAATAAGAATTAGTACTTTCCTTATAAAATAAACAGTTGATTTTATCTGTAGAACTGCTTATATGGAGATTCAGACTTTCCGTTTTTATTTGCAGTTTTTATTTATATTTTTTCTTAGTTGCTCACATTTATCATGGATCTAACAAACCCCTTTTCACATACTTATATTCCCATTTTAATTTCAAGTTACAAGTCTTGTTAATGCTTCCAATTTCCAGAAGTGCCACATGACCACAACATAAAATATTTCCGTGAAGAACTACTATTTTTGTTACTTAAAAAACTAACAGGGAATTAAATTCTCGGTGAATTTAGTGCTCAAAATATTTTTAATCACCCTCGTATCACTTCCAATTGGGAGAACGTACGTTTCTATTTCCCAGAACTAATTTAACAACATAGATAGGGACCAAAATCCTCCAGGAGCATAAACATCACAGGCATTTCAGAACAAACATTACAATAATAATAAAATACGACTGTAGCAACTTTCCATGCTCAGCGTTACATTTTGACAGACAACTAAATACAGTGCACCACCATGTGGCAACGTATTAGGGAATGATTCATGTATCAAGATCTGGTTTTTCCTACCTTTGAAATTTTTTAGTCTTTGTTAAAAATAAATGTTAACAATTCCATCTTAGTATTAATAAGCTCCTCCTTAACAAGTTGTCACTGCTTCACTTATCTCAAAAGCTAATTTTTAATACATCTGGATTAGCACGAAAATATTCAGGCATTTTTATTTGTAAAGCACAGTATTTACCTAAAAACATAACTGCCCCATGACCAGAGAACAGCTCTGTCTCTTGCCAGTTGCGCTCCCTTGCACAAGACAAATTGAGCATAAGCATATACTGCACATCAAGCTCCTTTTAAAACAAATACATTTTAAAAAAATAAATCAAGCTAAATGCTGGACTCACAGCCGATTAAAAGCTTTAAAAAATCTTGGAAAAAAATCACACACTTGAGGGTATACACATGCATTATTTAGCAGTTGGTCAGCTACTGTAAAACCACTTCTCTCCAGCTTAACATCAAGAAAAAAAATTTAATTTTTTCCACAAGAAACACAAACAGAAGGTCCCAAAAACCCTAAGAAAACGCTGACTCCCTAAGCCACTACATGCCACTTAGTACCCTGGAACATATTTCTGCAGCCAAACGCTAAACTCAGAAGAAAAAGCAGGTTTTCATTAAACTGGACAGCCTTTGCTCACACAGTATGCTGCTGTTGTAATTCACTGTATTACAAAAATTCAGAAGACAGGCTCAGGTGATTCTTGTATTTGTTAAATAGAGAGTTAATTCATTACGCCTTAACATATTTGTTAGCCATTTTGTACCAATACATCCAGTTCAATCCGAATTAGTAGCGAAGATTCACTTTAAACATCAGACCCTCACCAAGAACCTATCTGTATTCACCACCTCAGCTTCAGGCTCTCTCGTAGCTCACCGGACCTAAAGGCTTTGCTAAAACTGTTAAGAAATCTACCAGAAAATTGGGTGACGCGATATGCAGCCACGCAAGGAAGGTAGGTAGCGCAATGGGTTTTCATGAGCTCCATACCTCGAGCAGTGGGAAAACTTGTAGTGGAAGAGGCAGGAGCAACCAGCACTCTCCTTCCAGAGCCCAGGTCGGACAGACCTGCAATTCTCTTTCTGCAAAAGTTGCTCTGGCATGGTTTGAGAGTCTCACCACAGAGCACACAGTCAATCTAAAGCATGCACTTTAACCACATTAAAAAAAAAACACAACAGAAAAACCATTAATCTACCTTCTGTATTAAGATCATGCTGAAGTTTCCTCTTGTCTCGAACTCCATCTACCCTCCTTCCACTCTCCCCCAGCCCACCCTCCCTAACACACAGCCTGAAAAGCCCCTGCTATGCAATTAAGACCATCCTGATATTCTGCCAAAGACAAACCAATAGCGAGAACACAATGCATATTATGCAAGTTACTGCATAGTTATGCAAGTTATATGCATATTTTCGCTACGCAGCGTAGCTCACTGTACCAAGGACTCTGAAGACACTTGTTTGATGTGGGTGCTTACTCTTATTTTGAGCTGTCAAATTTTCCTCTACTTGTCTCAACTGGCTTTTTTTACACTAAAATTTCAACCAGCTGCTAACAATATTAATGAACTCCTTCCAATATGTACAATCACATAGGCCGTTAAGACCACAACATCTGAGCACAGTATCACGTAAGTCTACTCCAAATCAAGCCTTAGGAGACACTGTAGGCTGAGCACCAGCACCTTATTTACTGTAGATACCCCAGGCTCAACACTGCCAAAACAGAGGAAAACATCAGAAATCTCTTGAGACAAGGCCTTGTGGTGGAAGTATCCCTTCACAAGTCATATGAATTAAAGACAGTTACATGAGCACTCCTATACTGAACAAAAAAACAATTTTGCGCTCAAATAGCCCCCAACCTGATGGCTTTTTTTTTTTTCCAATCTACCTCTATAGTTCTTCTGCAGTCAGCATTGGTGAGATGAGAAGGCAGAGATTTCACGTATAGCCTTTCACTGGAAAGTAACAGGGAGCAACTTCTCCAACGATACAGGACCTCTCACTATTCACAAGACGAGCCACACAAAAGTGGAAGCTTTCTGGATCCTAAAAGCATCGATTTTAGGGGGAGATGTATCAATCAATCACTTTTAGAAGACCACTGGGAGGTCTGTTACCATACCTACTAGGGAACATTGCCACACACTCGATTTCTGATTTCTGTCCTTCCTCCTCTTTTTACCAGCGCTGCCTGTAACAAAGCATAAACTTGGCATCCAAATAACTTCCAAAACCTGCGAGCAATCACACATAGCTCCCTAGAACTTGAACCCTGCCACTTACCTTTGTCATCGCCAGCTGCAAGGCTACAGCTACTTACAGCCCAAGACCCCTCCGAGCTTCCAAAAGGAAACAAGGTTAAGGGCAACCGTCAATGTCTAGACTTTTGAGGAGCAGCAGCTCCTTTGGCCAGGCAGCATTCATTCCATTTTGGAGTAAAACGCAACCTAAGTGTGATGCCTTACAGAAGCAACAACTATTTATCTACAGAGCAAAGAGACCCCGCTTTTAAAAGTAGCCCATGTTTCTTTCCGAGATGCACAAGTATCCTCCAACAACAAACCCGAAAACTACACAGGTTACTAAACGTGAGGCAGGGAGAAACGCAAGAAAGCAGAGAGGAATCAGGAAATCCTTTTTTTCCCAAAAACGGGGGAGAGGGGGGAATTAAAATCTTTACAGTTGAGATTTCAAAACTTTCCAATACATTCAGCATAGGTATCCTTTTCCTGAAGGAGGGCACTATCTGCCAAGTGACAATCTTACAAAGTTACCTCACCGACCCGCAAGGAACAGGAGTATTTTATTTAAACAACTGCTGATTAAACTCAGTATTTAAACACTGTAACAAGTACTCGGCTGTATCCAGCAAGCAGTTTCAGAGACCTTCATGCAAATATCTTCATCCCACAGCGCAAAAAAAAAAAAAAAAATCAAAATCAACAAGCCCTGCTCTATTCCCAGCAGCCTGGAGAGAGGATTATATGGACACTGAAGAATGCAAGTTGTTACTACGTACATTTTTAAGCAGCGATTTCCAGGAAAAAAACAAAACAAAACAAACATGAAGAAAGAGAGAAGGCAGCTCACCTTTATCCTGAGTGCAGGACAGGATCTCCTCCTCTTTGGGGTTAGTCACCTGGGTGATAATGGACGGGTTGTCCAT
>NW_009611711.1:0-10673 GCF_000690535.1 Cariama cristata
AGGGGAGTTTGTGGCACCTGTGTGAAAGCGTATTTTAGAAAAGGCGGTACGCAGCGTGCTCAGGGAACGAGGAGGCCAGAGCAGGGTGGGGGGAGAGGAGACTGAAGAAGAAATAAAGGCCGTGCAGGAGCAGGCGGGGAGAAGAAAGCAGCAGCCGAAGCCGTGGGCCAGGCTGGGAGGGACGGCTCTGAAGGGGCTGCTGCTGTTGTTGGAGGGGGACACCCAAGGCATTCACCCCGTTTCCCTGCATTGCCCCTGGGCTCGGGGGCAGTCCCTGTCAGAGGACAGAGTACGACGTCTAGGGAGGGGATCAGGAGCGGAAAGTGGGGAGGAGAGGTTTGGCAGGGGCAAAGGGTATTTTCCCTGTGTGCCTGTTCGTTTGTTTCACTACCAGAATTGGTAATTAGAACTTTGTTCATTGACGGTAAATTAAATTGATTGAAAATCCCCCCAAATCAGTAAACCCTTCTTGGCCATGACACCAGTATGCCTCTACCACTGGATAGAAATTGGGATGGGAAACAAGCAGGTAACAGGCATCCTCCTTCTGCTCTGATGGGATCTGCTCTTTTGCTCTTGTTTGTCAGGCAGCATGTCACTTTTCATCATCAAGACATTAATACGTAGGAGAAAGAGAACTTCAAGAATGATCAAAATGGCTGATCAAGGTTGGAGGGACTACTCAAGGTAAAACTCAAGGTGGTCTGTGTCTGTCCTGGTTGCATTTGAAATGCAAGGTCACATCTAGCCTGACCACACACCTCATCAATTAATACCTGTGCGAAGTACAAGCAACTGCTTTCTATATCCTGCCTCCACAACTGATTAATATGTCAAAGCCAGGAAATGCTCTGATCTGGTGAGTAACGATGGCTAGCTCTTCTGTGTTCTGCAGCTCCTCTAGAGCTCACAGACCATCACCTGTGTTTCCCATGTCTTTTCTGTTAGAGTCATCCACTCTTCTTGTAACAGCTTTGTTATGCCTACTTTTCTACAAAGAAGATTCAAAATCTCCAGTTTAGTTGTTCTGTTACCATGCCCCTAGGCAGCATCAGTGCTTATTACCAGGCCCTCATTAAACACATTGAACTGTGAATGGCATGTTTCCAATTGTGTGGCCTTTGTTGGACTTTTAAACAGTTGTTGTAGCAAGAAAGCTTTGGGGGCATTTCAGTTGGGCAGCAGCTGCGGTGTGGTTATATCCCGAATGCCACATGTTTTTGGTTTGTTAGGTGACTTCTGTATTACCTGGAACTGCACGTCCAGTGGCCCAGACCAGGCACGTGTGTATGGATGGTTCGCACTAGCTGGTCTGTGGCATCAAGTTATGCACCAACAGTTTTCATTCAGTGCAGTTTCTAGCTTTCTTGCATGTTCCAGTCTTTCTGAGACAGATGTGCACATTCAGCTGCTAGAAGAAAACAAGCAGTGTTGTTGAGTGAGGCTGCAGATAGCATTCATGAGCTATATTACTGTAAGCACTAAATTGACACTTTGCCTGCTTCACCCAGGTTTTAGAAAACAATATGCAGTGGACTTTCACTACCAGCAACCTGAGTTCCTGAGGTGGGTGGCTTGTGTGACATTCTGGCTTACAGAAAGTTGTTTGTTAGCTTTAAAAAGTGAAAGACACTCACGTGTATGCTAGACAGGTTGGCGCGTATTCAGCGTTTGGTAGTAACCAAAGACCTAGAGAGCATCAACATTAATGTTGGTTTGGTTTGGATGAAGTCTTTTGTTTAGAGAGCAGCTTTGTTTAGATAGCTGTACCTATGCTGGCCTTGTACTTAATCTTTGACCATTTGTATAGCTGTTAAGCGGTATGAGTGCAACTCTATTTCCTTGTGGTGGACTGTTTTATTCTCTGTCATTAACCACCTCCTTTTGTATAGTTTGAGGCAAAGTTGTTATTTGCTGGGGCTGATAGCTTCATATGTGGGCACTTGGAGCGTGGAATATGCCACCAGCTGTAGTAGGCATCTGGGTATCTGACTCACCATCATGGTGCAGATACACTGTTCTCTTCCCTTTCCCTGGAAAGCTGAATTTCTGGTCTGTCACTTACCTTAGCACAGAGTGAGACTGTATGTTTAACCTAGTGACTCTGCTGAGCACTTCCATCGATACTATGTCCCCACAAGAAATATGGGCAGCGTGTGCCAAGGCAAGCCTTGGGCCAGCTGTTATTGTAGATGCCATCAGAATGGATGACTGCTTCAGGAGTCAGCTGATCAAGTGGTGTCTCATCCTGTTTCCAGCGTGTCAAAGCCCTCACAAACTCTAGTACGCTGTGATAACCTCCTTGACCATATTAGCAAAGATCAAGGGCGGAACAGACCTTGCTACTCGTTCTGGAGGGTTTCCATTGCCGTGAAGAAAATTAGATGGTCTTTCCCACACTGCTCTTGGTCTACAGAGAAGGTTTCAAGTAGCAGAGGTTAGCATACTGGCCGTCGCTGGTCCTGGAGTCAAAATGCCTCCCCTGCCTGTGCTGTTTGCTGCCAGTCTGTGTGGGTGTCTTTGAGGGCAGTTCTCTGCTGTCCGGGGTGTAGGACACAGAGCCACCAGAAGCACTGCTGGCCTGTGCTGCTTGGTCTGGGGCAGGGTAGAGCTCTGCGGAGAGCGTGGCTCTGATTCAGCAGCAGAGCACTGCAGCCCAGCTCGTAAGGCCTCCCAGCTGACTGGATATAGGAACTTGTGCTCAGTGGCAGTGTGGGCACAGAGTTTTCTGGCTGTGCAAGGTGCTCTGGTATAGGGATGCCTTAGTTTCTCTCTGCCTCATGTGTCTCAGTTTTACAATGAACTAGATACTAAAGTAAATGGTATAATATAGATGGATAATATGACAATAACAACAACCATCAGGGGATGTATGGAGGCTAATGTCTGGAAAACGTGCTGTAAGGACCTAAAGATGGAATAGTGTTATTCCTATTATCGATATTGCAGTAACATCTCAGAGGTCTCATTTTGGGACCTGAGTACCACTGTGCTGAGCTCTTTGTATGCACATAAGGAAAAGAGTTCCTGGCCCAAACACCTTTCAAAAGAACAATATGACAGTTCCCAGCATGTGGCTATTAACCACAAAATGGAGAGGACAAGGTAAAAGTGAGATGATAAAATTTGGCGTAATAATCTGCAGTCGTGACACACCCACTCCCTTGCCATTGCCGTGTGTTAAAATCCTGCAGTGGTTCATAATATTACTGAGTAACTAGCTGCCTCTTACAGACCAGATGTTCTTCTCTGCCTTTCCTGAAAGGACAGAGATTATACCCAGCATGCTGCTGGACCTGTGCTGAACCCCCAGAAAGATCAGGAGGAACTCATCCCATTAGTGTTGGTATGCAGAGCTGATTGATCCAGGACCATCTATTCAGGCTGGCTTCAGACCCCAGTACTTCCCAATTAATCAATTTAGCATTGCGTTTGCATGTTTGCTGAGGTATTTAAAGGGGCTTTATGAAAAGGAGGATTTCTCCATAATGAACAGAAACAAACAAGATAAAAAGGCAGAGATAAGCAAACAGACAGGATTTCAATCCTAACCTGCATTTAAACTGAGTGGCTGTCAATACTAATAACATAAAAACAGCAGTGAAGTGTGGCTGACACACGCCAGGTAGAGAATGCTTAGAGACATCTGAAAACCCCATCAGAAATTGCAACAGCAAATGTAATCAGCATGTCTGGAATTGTCCTAATTCATTGGTTTTATATTGTCTTGAGAAGCTGGCAGGGATCCTCTGCACATAGCTTGTGCAGGCACAACTTTGTCCTTCTCTAGTCCTCTTACCCCTTCTTGGTACTCTATAAATGGAGGTAGGCAGTGATGCTAGTGCAAGGTGTTCCTGCCCATGGCTATAACTGTGAGATGCTTTCTCAGTGTATTCAGGATTCAGGACTTGTTGAAATCGCAGACCCTACATGTCAGTCCTTCATGCTAGAAGAATTGTCTTGATCTGACTAAACGTGATGTGATGCAGGTCAGGGGACAGAGGCGTTATCAGAACGATGTGGAGGCCTGTGGCTGGGCTGGCTGGCGGCGATGTAGGCTGGGGGAGTAGAGCTGTATGGGGAGACACAGCAGAGGGGCAAGTTGTGCTGTTAGTCAAAATCGAGGGTGGTTGAAGTGACTGTGAGTTAGCAGTGCCTTTGTAGGACCATGCCCAAATGTAGATAACAGCACGGTGAGGAGTGGAACACCAACAGGTAGGGGGACAGATCTGAGAAATCAGTTACAAAGGAAATGCAGAAGCCCAAACTGCAGTTTAGTATATCCACCAGTACACATTTAGCAGGCAGTGATTGATGACAACATAGGGATTTGGGGGCTCCACAGTAAATTTCCAAAGCAATTTGCACAGTAGATTAGTGCATGACGCAGGAAATCAATAGCCAAAAAGTGTGCTTTATGCTGAAGCTGGCAAACAGGTACAAAATCACAGTAAATGGATGCAGAATGACTACACTCTCATGTCTGTATAAATACATCTGGTGGAATTGTGGGAGGGCTACAGTGCACTTGACTACCTTTTTCTGATGGGGCTTTGGCAATGGAGGGGGAACCTTTGCTGGAATATCTGGCAGGATTTGAAGTAGTGGTGGTGGGAGTAACTTGTGAGCTCAGGGTGCAGAGCAGGCTGCTTCCAGTGTCAATCAGGGTGCTGGCCCTGTACAGGGACGGTCAGCAGCACAAAGTATCAGCTGTAAGGAGACATAATTTGATTTAATGAACTCATCCATGGAACTACAGGGCCAACATGATTCCTAAAATACAAACACTACAGGGAAATCTATTAACAGTGACTCAAATAAAAGCTAAGCTGGGAGTGAATCACAGTCCCAGCTGTTAAAGAGCAGTGGTTCCTGACTGCTAAGCCAGAACACATTACACAGCATTCAAGTGAATGGGCACTGCTAACCCAGAGACTCCTGACTAGTTCTGGAGAACATCTGCTATTTCCAATCAGGTTTACTAGCTCAGTGTCAGCACTGCTGACACCACCTCCAGAGCTGATAAAGAAAAGAGGAGGCAACACTGCAACACCAAGCCAGGTAGAGAAGTGAGGGGGGTGAATAGCACCAGTTGGAGGGGAAGGGAGAAGAGAAGACAGCTGTAACAGTAGCTGAAGTAGAATAAAAGGGCTGAGGAGGTCAACCAAACAGATGCAGAGCATTCCTTGATTTTTTAAATGATCCTCAGCTGCAGAAATGCTGTTCTTGAGCAAACAGGGGCTGCTGTTGTAGCCCGGATTCACAGGCAAGGAGGACTGGTGAGAGCAGTGGGCAAAAACAGGTTTGCTATGAAATATCTGGGTGGAGCTGAAGTCAAGTCCAAGTAAGCAAGGCCAGAAAGAAAGAGGCTGGAATAAGGAAAAGAAAATAAAATGGGGTGGTGGCAAGAGACTACAGACCGTCTTTCCAGGTAATCTCTAGACCTGCATTATCCATGGCCACACTGGCATTGCAATATCAAGTGAACTGCTGATTTTGCTTCCCTGGGGAACTGCCAGAGCTGGAGTAACTCAGCAGCCCTATGCTGGTGGGTTTGTTTTCATTTCAAACAATAATGATAATATTTCCCTCCTCCTGCTGCCCTTTTTTCTCAAGTGTTTAGAGTCGGTATTTCTGCTATAACTAGGTCAGGGAGCCTAAGTAGGTCATGGTGACTCTCTAAACATGGCAGATCTAGAAGCAAAGCTGGGGAGGGAAGACCTAACTTTGTGTAAACAAAAGGTGTCAAGCTGGGCCTAGTGGGAGGGATGATCCCAGAGTGAAGTGAGGAGAGCCTGAGAAACACTTGCATGGGAACCGAGGAGGGAAAGTGAGGTGTGGGGCAGGGAACAGGGGCTGAGGGAGCAGAAGGGTTGGGGACTGGAGTACAGCTGAGGGGAGGAGGAGGGCAGAGAATAGGTTTACAGCTGTAGGTGTGAGGAGAGCAGAGAAAGATGTTAGGACTAAAGAGTTAGAAAGAGAGGGATTAAGGCTGAGGAGGGGGAGATCAAAGAGATGTGTAAATGGGAGCAGCTGAGGAGGGCTGGGAATGGCCTTGCATGGAAGGCAGAAGTTGGCAAAAGGTGAGGGAAAAAGTTGAGATGGTTAAGTGCATCTGAGAGGCAAAGAGTGTGATGGGAAGAGGAGGGATGATGTTTAACCAGAGGGTGAAAAGTGGAAGATCAGGGAGAGAGGAAGGTGGGGTTCGTGTAGTGTGAAGCTGCCAATCCCAGCAAGGCCGTGGTGAAGCCATCATTGTGTGCCTTTCCTCCTTTCTGGGAAGGGTGAGCATGTTGAAGGCAAAATTACAAAAGAAAAGGGGGCTGCGAGTGTGCTTGTGCTTCTCAGATGAACCTCATTTTGCAGGGGTGTTGCTCACCTTGGTTTCAAAGCTCTGACTCCCATCCAAAGTTTGGTGTTCTTCCACTGGAGTCATCAAAATCCGTTTCCCTCGAAAGCAAAGAATGATGAAGGCACAGCAACAGGAAGAGCTGTTTACATCAAAGGTAGAAACCCCCAGGATTTCAAAGTTAATCATTTCTATGTGCCTAATTTTGGGTCTTTGTCACACAATGCCCTGCAAGTTTGGGGTTGGCAGGTTGAAAATGATGCATGCTCCCCATGCTATGCTGCAGGACCCTTCAAACTAATGTTCCATGGAAAAGTGGAGATTTTGTTTTCCCGTCTGCAGTGTCTCCCTCATTTTATCACAGTGCAAGTGTATTTATGGGTGCAAAATCAGTGCATCCATGCAGGCCGCACCTGCTGTGCGGGGGTATTCTGGATCTGTTTTACATGCTTGGGACCACTTCTTTCTGAGCTGAGCAGGACACTGCCTTGCGTTTTATCTGGTGGTCTCTCGGGCAGCGTATGCCTGCGTTCAGCCCCGCTCCCACAGCTCCTCTCTTGATAACGTTTATGCTGTCCCGTTATGGTATGCATACTGTTGCTCAGAGGACAGTTAGAGTAGCAGGGAGGGATGTTCTATTTTATTATTATTGTCAGTCATGGCTTTAAGATTCACTGGGGCAGTGTCTGCAGTGGGGCAACCAGCGCTATCATTGCAGCTTGTACGCAGAGACCCGCTTCACCTGAGCCCTTACCAACAGTCCTTGGTCCCATACCAATACTGAAAGTATTTTAGTTTTCTTCTTCCATGGAGGTTATTAGTCCTGACCTAGCTACTGATCCAAGTCTTACTGCGTTTAGCTTTTTATATTTGTTTTGGATAGCTGTTATGTGGCGTCTATAGAGATTTGCCTCTTAGGGCTAAAAGCGGTGGATTTGGAGGAGAAGGGAGGACAAAAAGGAAATATTTGTTAAGGAAGGGGCGTGTTCCCTAATGATACCAGCCTGGTGAGCCTTTCTTCCCTTTCTCATTGGCAGAGATGTTGCTGTGAAGGGGGTGTGCAGCTTTGATTCTAGCAGCAAAATCCACTGATCACCTTTGGGCCATTGGCAGTTCTCGTCTGTAAGATCTATAAAGTTATCTGTGTATAGGCACTGTAAACAGATGTAATCAGTTGGAATCAGTGTGCAGTGGTTACGTAGAACTGATAGGGATACAGTGCTGTACTGCTGAGATACTAATAAAAATGTCTGAGATTATCCTCATGTTCCAGCATGTACATCCTCCAAGAACAGAGCAAGGAAAGCTTTGGGGATATTGACTTTATGTTCTTTTTAACCAAAATCTCTATGTGAATGCAGAAGCAAGACAGGGCAGCAGCGTGTACTCTTCACTGGCAGTAAAGCAGAGTTTTGTTTATGGATGGTCTGCAATATTTGCACAAGAATATAGGGCAAAGTCAGGTTCTTGTACAGAACAGTCAGATGTCTCATCTGGGGATGCTCTTTAGGATGAATTAGGCCTTTGAGGTGATCCTAACTTCGTTGTATTTCCAAAGCTGTAATTTGATGACACCTTCCAGTAACTGGGTTAAAAGTGTTAAGCAACAATTTAAAAAAAGTTCAGTAACATAAAAATTGTGGTGTGTGGTTCCCCCCCCCCCCCCCCCCTCTTTTCTCACACAAAAAATTGCGATGTAGAAAAAAAAAAAATTGTGGGTGTTTGTCCCCCCCCCCCCCCCCACTTATTTCAGAGCAATAAATGCGTTGTTTCAGGATGAAAATTTTCTTCAATGCTAAGAAAGTTGAGCTACAGTTGTTAAAATCCCCTTTGGGCTGTAATTTTATAGCCATCTGTTCTTTTTCTTTACTCCAGATACTTCTTCTGACCATGAATGCTTATATTGCTTTAAAACCCCCCAAAAATACCCACTTATTTTGATGGTGGAGTGTGTCTGGAACAAAAATATTATAGTTAGAATTTTTTCCAAATATTTTGTCTGATGAAACACCATGAAATTATGTGGAAACTGGGTTGTAATATGAAAAGCTGAGCTGTCTCGGTGAAACTGAGAGTTAATGCCACAACTTTGTAATTTGAGATTGTTTTTGAATAGAAACACAAATTTTTGTGAAATCAGTAAATATTTGCCAGAACTGTGATGACAGCATTTGATTTATTATTATTACCCTAACTATTATTATTGTCAAAGTTAAGCTTTACCCATCTGCTTTCTTCTGCACACCCATTAAGAACAAGGGCCACTCTGGGACTCCACAGCAGAGTTCAGGCAGCAGCAAAGCAGTGTAGCTACACGTGTTGGACATGAGGAAGATTCACCGCTGGGATGAGGCAGACACCTGGGATTAGTGATGGGCAAGGCCACTAAAATTCATGGCGGTACTGATACCTCTCAAAAAGCAGCACCAACAACCAAGGAATTACAGAATACTGCTGTGCTTTACCTGGTTGTTCTGCAATCAAAGATGGGGCTGGGACCTAGCTGGTGCAGGTCTCCACCTGGATGAGTTCCTTCCTTCCTTTCCCAGCTCTGCACCATTTCTTTTACCCGCTCCCCACCTTGTGCCTTCAAAAGCACCTCTCCCCTGCCCAGTGCCACTTTCATAGCAGCTCAGCCCTGCGCTGCTGCCCGACCATCCTCCTGACACCCTGTTGCTTTTCTAAGGAGGCTTTATGGGTTACAATGCCCCTACATTTTCCCTCCAGTTCTGTGGAGACAGTGGGAATACGTGTTGTGTCACTCGTAGCTTCAAAAAGCAGGAGGAGGACTTGTGTACCTACCAGCTAAGCTGATTGTTTCCTTTTGAAAGCCTTAGGGTAGAAAGCTTTTAGGGAGAGGTATGAAGGAAACATGTTACATGCATGGAAGGGGATAAATCTGATCATATGGATCAGTGGGAAGCATCTGCACATGAAAGAGAAGGAAGTCTGAAAGAAGGTGCTTAGCAGGAGTTTGTGTAGCAAGCAAGAAGACGAGAAGGTGCAGATACATAGTTATTAAACTATAACCCTAACACAACCTCTAGGACTACTGAAATATTTAATCAGTTAACAACCCTTATGCTAATTGGAAAAATAACTCCGTGACTGCATTTTGTGACTTCTGCACATTAAACACTGTGTTGATGTCAGGTCTTCCCCTGGATTAGTAGTATGTCCAATAGAAGACGCCTACAAGGGCATCTTTGCCTTATGCAAGATGTTGAAAAGGCATTTCATAGCCCCTCGGGTAGATTCTGTGTTGCTTTGCTGTTTCTGTGACCTCTGATATTTACCTGATTCTTTGAAATTTGTCCAATTCTTCCTACAGATAAACTGCACACAAGAAGTTCAGTTCATCTCCCGTAACATGCACATTCCTACAGAGTGTCTTAGGATTTGCTGGGAGTCTGATCTCCACTGTGCCAGCAGTGCAGAAAGATTTTGTGTTCTGGGCCTTGACCTGCAGCTCTGGAGATCTGCATTTAATTTTCAACTCTGCCACATACTTCCCAAGTGACCTTGTGCAAGTCATTTATTCTCTCAGCATTTAATTATCACCCTTTTGCAGATGAGAAGTTGACACTTCTCTGCCTTCCACAGAGTAATGTGAGGATAAATTCATCAGCCTTCGTGTTCTGCTGTGAACAATGGGAGCTCACTGAGGCAAAGCAAAGTCCAACAGGGGAGATGAGGCAACGTAGGGAGACAAAGCAAGGATGAAGCCCATTTTAGCTAGTTAGAGAGCTATCCTCTATGAACAGAATGTAAGATGTCTTGCAGGATTTTACATCAATCCTCTGAGTGTGCAGTGCTATGGCTTTATTATCATATCCTTCCGTATAGTATGGTGACGAAAGTGAGGGGTGGGGGGGGGGGCACAAGGTTCCTTGCTCTCTTTTAGTAAGCAGTCATCAGATGGCTCATTCGTTTAAGTCACTTCTTTATGTACCTCCTGCCTTTTCATTTCTGTAGCTAGTCTGAGTCAAGCATGGAAAATGGTCATTTACTGAGATTATGGAATGTGGGTTGTATTGCAAATAGGGAAGAAAAGGCACAAAGCAGAAAAATGCTCTCTTGGAGAGAGAATGTTCCATGCCAGTCTGTGTTGTCATTGTGCTTTATTGTCCTAGAACAGCTGAGCATTTCTACTCTCACTGCCAAAGGACTTAAACTGTGTGGGACATTTTCAGCATCTCCTAGGGAAATGGCTTCCGTTTTTAGAGATGATAGTGGTGGGTCTGGGTTGCATAAACAGACATCTTGACCTGGAGGTGAAGTTATTAGAAAGTAAGTGCAGTTCAGAGGAGTAGGACTTCCTGCT
>NW_009611711.1:10704-13789 GCF_000690535.1 Cariama cristata
TCAGCTGCCTGTGCATGTCCTGAATCACTGTGGTTAGTCACTAGCAGTATCTGCCTTCCAGTCACTAAGTGCACACCATAGACACATAACAGTCCACACAGTGCCTCCCTTGACTGAGTTGGAGACCTCCAAGAGCCACCGAAGACTAGCTGCCCCTTCTTCCTTCATAGCTGTTCCTGCAATTAAGAAGTTCAAACATATTGATTGGTCTTTTGCAGCTATTGCTCTGCATATGTTCAGAAGGATGGATTTAAACTGCTTTTTTCATCTTGCTCCTTCAAGAGCAGGTGAGCATCCTTCTGTGTGGATAATGCATGAGCTGAAGCTTGAAGTTATTTGGGATGCCAAGTTACATATAGCAGTTGGCTTCTTTTTAGGTATGGATGAAGGCAATTACTTGCCCCTAGTATAGCAAAATACTATCGGACAGCTCTGGTCTAATTTTTGTTTTGTTGCCCACAGCTTTTATTAAAGCTAAATGGAACTGCAGGTTTTCAGCACTTTGGAATGTCACATTACAAGACAGACATCTCTCCTCTTCATGGAGGTTACTGACTGTGGATGGAAAACATTTATAAGAACTAGACTTCATTATTTTTATTATTTTTTCAGGTAGTGAAAAGCTACCTTTCCCACTTGCTGCTTAATATTAGATTTTTTAAAAAAAGCCTTGGTAATTGATTTAACTTCAGAATGAAGTTCTCTTGCTTTGCAGCATCCAGAAAATATAGTAGTCTGTTTGGATGTGTGCATTTTGGGATCTTTTGGAAGCCTTCTGCTTGTGAGTCTCAGGATTTTATAAGATGATATTATATCTTGGCTGTCAGGACCCAGGATGTCAAGTGAAAAAGGGAATAGAGACTTTGGGGCCCAGATTTTTGAATATCCCGGTGGCTAACTGTAATCTGTTTCAGTTTGAATCTTCCCCCCCGCCCCTTCTTCCCTGTCCCAGTGGCATTTTAAAATCTCATGGATTAAGGATTCTCTGTTCATTTGTTCCTGATCTAAGCAGACCCTAATCACCAGTTTCTAAGGTTAGGATGCATTCCAGGAAAATCAAGCAGCCTGTGAGAAGTAGATGCTGTCTTTGCTTCATCTTCATCCTGGCTTCTCTGGAGTAATGTTGGAGGGGTATAAAACATGTTTCCCATTAGGAGAAAATGTGCTGTAAAGAAGGAAACCTAAGTAAATATACAATAAAGAGATGTATAAAAGTGTCTGTGAGAGACAATTCATGGCTCTGTTAGTATCACAAGGAGATTTTTGTCTTGGGTTTCTATAGGCCCCTGCTGTAGTTCAGGGAATGACTGTGATGCCAAACTTTCCCTTTAAACCCCATGCTGAAAGCAAACAACCAGCATGTTCTCAGCCTATTCAGCATCTCTTAAATAAGGGAGTTTAAAGAGATGTGCTATGGATATTAGAGGTTTGGCACACTCATGGTATTGCTGTCACTGGGAAAGGGTATTTATAAAATGTGCTATGGAGCAAATATAGTATTGCTGCTAATAGTGAAACAGCCCTAGCAAAATGCCTTTGGAACTCACGTGAGGTATGACAATGCAACAAGACCCTTCATCAAAAGATGTCGGAGTGAGAGATGAACAAAACCTTCCTCTTCCTGCAGTGGGAGGTTATATCGGTGGGTACAGCTGACACTTGGGCACACGTAACAAAACTTGGCAACAGGAAGTGAAGGGAAGTCACATGCTTAGCAGAAACTTCAAGGACACACTCAGGAGACAGAATGTAATTACTCAATTTGGATTTTAGCCATGACACTGAGTTAACCCTCAGAGCAAGTATGATTTTATTTGTCTCTCTTCCCCATCCTGAGGGTTCCTGAGATTAAAGGCAGGCGCTGAGGACCCTGTATTTAATTTTCTTGATAAGTTTTTTTCTATGACCTGTGTTCTTATAATACCTGAGCCTTACAAACATGAATGAATTTAGTCTAATACCATCTCTGTGAGGCTGGGAAGTACTTCCTCAGCTGCCTTTTTATGCCTAGAAGTGGTCCTTGAGAGAAGCACAAGACTGGGGAGGTTTGGTTTGTTTCTTGCACTGGGGATTACAGTTTTAGTTGCTGTCCTTTTCCACAAGGAAGGGCATAAATATCCAGGTTAGGAAACAATTGCTAATTTAATGAGCCTCAAAAGTCTTGGTGGGAAACAGGTCATTTCCCCTCACTGCTGCCCTTGCTCATGGTGAGTGCAGAGATCCGGCAGAACGAGGGGCTGATTACTGTATATTTCATGAACAAAATATCAAGTTTGTTCTTGTATAGGGTATTGTATGTTAGGCAGCTGGCCTGTCCCCTCTTCCTCCTGGCTGACAGTAGGATTCTCTGATCAGTTAGGCTTTCCTGTTATGTGAGCCCTACCTGTGGAGTGCACATGGAAAGCCTGTGCTTCCTTGCACCCAAGAGTTGCTTTTTGATGAAAGAGATGAGGTGCATTTTCCCACTGTTTTTCAGACTAGTTCTTGCAGAACAGCTGCATAGCTTCTCTGAGGCCTGCTGCTGGCCCACGCCCCTGTGATCATAGAAATGACTAGATGGGCGGTGACCCAGAATAAAAAGAACAGGCAGGTAAGCTGGGGACACAGAGATCCAATTAATTTTTTTTTTTTAAATTTATTTTGCAATCCAGAGTACACAGTTACTCCTCTTGCCTTTCCCTGTCATAGGAATGGGCAATGAGTAAGGCTTTAAGGCCACACTTCAGGGTGCATAAAGCTGTATTTGAAGTGCTCCACAGCAGACTTCTGTACCCAGAAAGATTTAGACCCATGCAGGCACAGAACTCACCATGACTTAAGTGGAATGAAAGACACCCATACTGCGAAGTCTGGTGAGATCACAGGTCAGTTACGACCTGAGCCCTCTCTCTCATGAGGGACCGATCAGACCAGTGAGTGGGGGCAGGCTGGGATCCACTATCAAGCAACAGAATCAGGTTTGCCTGTTGAAATAACCCGTCGATACCCTGCAGAATTATTCGCGGTACCTCTGCGCTGCAGCCCGTCCAGCATACGCCGTGGGGTACACGGCGGTGCCAGAGGGGTGCTGAGGAGCGCCTGGCCG